>NC_088223.1:95518538-95728538 GCF_036934945.1 Oncorhynchus masou masou
GATGTGTTGTGCTCTCCCATCTATACATTAGCTGTGTTGTGTTGTGCTCTCCCGTCTATATATTTGATGTGTTGTGTTGTGCTCTCCCATCTATACATTAGATGTGTTGTGCTCTCCCATCTATACATTAGATGCCCCGTGCTCTCCCATCTATATATTAGCTGTGTTGTGTTGTGCTCTCCCATCTATATATTTGATGTGTTGTGTTGTGCTCTCCCATCTATACATTAGATGTGTTGTGCTCTCCCATCTATACATTAGCTGTGTTGTGTTGTGCTCTCCCATCTATACATTAGATGTGTTGTGCCGTGCTCTCCCATCTATACATTAGATGTGTTGTGCTCTCCCATCTATACATTAGCTGTGTTGTGTTGTGCTCTCCCATCTATACAGTAGATGTGTTGTGCTCTCCCATCTATACATTAGATGTGTTGTGCTCTCCCATCTATATATTAGATGTGTTGTGCTCTCCCATCTATACATTAGATGTGTTGTGCGCTCCCATCTATACATTAGATGTGTTGTGCTCTCCCATTTATACATGAGCTGTGTTGTGCTCTCCCATCTATACATTAGCTGTGTTGTGTTGTGCTCTCCCATCTATACATTAGATGTGTTGTGCGCTCCCATCTATACATTAGATGTGTTGTGTTGTGCTCTCCCATCTATACATTAGATGTGTTGTGCTCTCCCATCTATACATTAGATGTGTTGTGTTGTGCTCTCCCATCTATACATTAGATGTGTTGTGCTCTCCCATCTATACATTAGATGTGTTGTGTTGTGCTCTCCCATCTATACATTAGATGTATTGTGCTCTCCCATCTATACATTAGATGTATTGTGCTCTCCCATCTATACATTCGATGTGTTGTGTTGTGCTCTCCCATCTATACATTAGATGTGTTGTGCTCTCCCATCTATACATTAGATGTGTTGTGTTGTGCTCTCCCATCTATACATTAGATGTATTGTGCTCTCCCATCTATACATTAGATGTATTGTGCTCTCCCATCTATACATTCGATGTGTTGTGTTGTGCTCTCCCATCTATACATTAGATGTGTTGTGATGTGCTCTCCCATCTATACATTAGATGTGTTGTGCTCTCCCATCTATACATTAGATGTGTTGTGTTGTGCTCTCCCATCTATACATTAGATGTATTGTGCTCTCCCATCTATACATTAGATGTATTGTGCTCTCCCATCTATACATTCGATGTGTTGTGTTGTGCTCTCCCATCTATACATTAGATGTGTTGTGATGTGCTCTCCCATCTATACATTCGATGTGTTGTGTTGTGCTCTCCCATCTATACATTCGATGTGTTGTGTTGTGCTCTCCCATCTATACATTAGATGTGTTGTGCTCTACCATCTATACATTAGATGTGTTGTGCTCTCCCATCTATACATTAGATGTGATGTGCTCTCCCATCTATACATTAGATGTGATGTGCTCTCCCATCTATACATTAGATGTGATGTGCTCTCCCATCTATACATTAGATGTGTTGTGCTCTCCCATCTATACATTAGATGTGCCGTGCTCTCCCATCTATACATTAGATGTGTTGTGCTGTGCTCTCCCATCTATACATTAGATGTGTTGTGTTGTGCTCTCCCATCTATACATTAGATGTGTTGTGCTCTCCCATCTATACATTAGCTGTGTTGTGTTGTGCTCTCCCATCTATACATTAGCTGTGCCATGCTCTCCCATCTATACATTAGCTGTGCCATGCTCTCCCATCTATACATTAGATGTGTTGTGCTGTGCTCTCCCATCTATACATTAGATGTGTTGTGCTGTGCTCTCCCATCTATACATTAGATGTGTTGTGCTCTCCCATCTATACATTAGCTGTGTTGTGTTGTGCTCTCCCATCTATATATTAGATGTGTTGTGCTCTCCCATCTATACAGTAGATGTGTTGTGCTCTCCCATCTATACAGTAGATGTGTTGTGCTCTCCCATCTATACATTACATGTGTTGTGCTCTCCCATCTATATATTAGATGTGTTGTGCTCTCCCATCTATACATTAGATGTGTTGTGCTCTCCCATCTATACATTAGCTGTGTTGTGTTGTGCTCTCCCATCTATACATTAGATGTGTTGTGTTGTGCTCTCCCATCTATACATTAGATGTGTTGTGCTCTCCCATCTATACATTAGATGTGTTGTGCTCTCCCATCTATACATTAGATGTGTTGTGCTCTCCCATCTATACAGTAGATGTGTTGTGCTCTCCCATCTATACATTAGATGTGTTGTGCTCTCCCATCTATATATTAGATGTGTTGTGCTCTCCCATCTATACATTAGCTGTGTTGTGTTGTGCTCTCCCATCTATACATTAGATGTGTTGTGTTGTGCTCTCCCATCTATACATTAGATGTGTTGTGCTCTCCCATCTATACATTAGATGTGTTGTGCTCTCCCATCTATACATTAGATGTGTTGTGCTCTCCCATCTATACATTAGATGTGTTGTGCTCTCCCATTTATACATGAGCTGTGTTGTGCTCTCCCATCTATACATTAGATGTGTTGTGCTCTCCCATCTATACATTAGATGTGTTGTGCTGTGCTCTCCCATCTATACATTAGATGTGTTGTGCTCTCCCATCTATACATTAGCTGTGTTGTGTTGTGCTCTCCCATCTATATATTTGATGTGTTGTGTTGTGCTCTCCCATCTATACATTAGATGTGTTGTGCTCTCCCATCTATACATTAGATGCCCCGTGCTCTCCCATCTATATATTAGCTGTGTTGTGTTGTGCTCTCCCATCTATATATTTGATGTGTTGTGTTGTGCTCTCCCATCTATACATTAGATGTGTTGTGCTCTCCCATCTATACATTAGCTGTGTTGTGTTGTGCTCTCCCATCTATATATTTGATGTGTTGTGTTGTGCTCTCCCATCTATACATTAGATGTGTTGTGCTCTCCCATCTATATATTTGATGTGATGTGCTCTCCCATCTATACATTAGCTGTGTTGTGTTGTGCTCTCCCATCTATACATTAGATGTGTTGTGCCGTGCTCTCCCATCTATACATTAGATGTGTTGTGCTCTCCCATCTATACATTAGCTGTGTTGTGTTGTGCTCTCCCATCTATACAGTAGATGTGTTGTGCTCTCCCATCTATACATTAGATGTGTTGTGCTCTCCCATCTATATATTAGATGTGTTGTGCTCTCCCATCTATACATTAGATGTGTTGTGCGCTCCCATCTATACATTAGATGTGTTGTGCTCTCCCATTTATACATGAGCTGTGTTGTGCTCTCCCATCTATACATTAGCTGTGTTGTGTTGTGCTCTCCCATCTATACATTAGATGTGTTGTGCGCTCCCATCTATACATTAGATGCGTTGTGCTCTCCCATCTATACATTAGATGTGTTGTGCGCTCCCATCTATACATTAGATGTGTTGTGCTCTCCCATTTATACATGAGCTGTGTTGTGCTCTCCCATCTATACATTAGCTGTGTTGTGTTGTGCTCTCCCATCTATACATTAGATGTGTTGTGTGCTCCCATCTATACATTAGATGCGTTGTGCTCTCCCATCTATACATTAGATGTGTTGTGCTGTGCTCTCCCATCTATACATTAGATGTGTTGTGTCTTGTTTAGCTCTATAGCGGTGGTATCTGTCCTGTGTAGCTCTACACTGGTTGTTGACCCCACAGCTGAAGAGGTCTATGCACTGCCACAATCACTGTGGTAACAGACGAGGAAGAGGGACTCTGTGCCCTCCACATAACCAGGCCAGAAACATACAGTTCCCTGAAGGTAGCTAACCACCACCTCTTCCCATAGACACTGCCCAAACTACCCCCCCCCCTCTACCACCTCTTCCCATAGACACTGCCCAAACTACCCCCCCACCCCCTCTACCCATAAACACTGCCCAAACTAACCCCCACCCCCTCTACCACCTCTTCCCATAGACACTGCCCAAACTATCCCCCCTCTACCACCTCTTCCCATAGACACTGCCCAAACTATCCCCCCTCTACCACCTCTTCCCATAGACACTGCCCAAACTACCCCCCCACCCTCTACCCATAGACTGCCCAAACTATCCCCCCCTCTACCACCTCTTCCCATAGACACTGCCCAAACTATCCCCCCTCTACCACCTCTTCCCATAGACACTGCCCAAACTAACCCCCCACCCCCTCTACCACCTCTTCCCATAGACACTGCCCAAACTATCCCCCCTCTACCACCTCTTCCCATAGACACTGCCCAAACTAACCCCCCACCCCCTCTACCACCTCTTCCCATAGACACTGCCCAAACTAACCCCCACCCCCTCTACCACCTCTTCCCATAGACACTGCCCAAACTATCCCCCCCCTCTACCACCTCTTCCCATAGACACTGCCCAAACTAACCCCCCACCCCCTCTACCACCTCTTCCCATAGACACTGCCCAAACTATCCCCCCTCTACCACCTCTTCCCATAGACACTGCCCAAACTAACCCCCCACCCCCTCTACCACCTCTTCCCATAGACACTGCCCAAACTATCCACCCCCTCTACCACCTCTTCCCATAGACACTGCCCAAACTAACCCCCCCACCCCCTCTACCACCTCTTCCCATAGACACTGCCCAAACTATCCCCCCTCTACCACCTCTTCCCATAGACACTGCCCAAACTAACCCCCCACCCCCTCTACCACCTCTTCCCATAGACACTGCCCAAACTATCCCCCCTCTACCACCTCTTCCCATAGACACTGCCCAAACTATCCCCCCCCGCTACCACCTCTTCCCATAGACACTGCCCAAACTATCCACCCCCTCTACCACCTCTTCCCATAGACACTGCCCAAACTATCCCCCCACCCTCTACCCATAGACACTGCCCAAACTACCCCCCCCCACCCTCTCTTCCCATAGAAAAATTTGGTCCGAGGGTGATTTTTCTGAGCAAAGCAACTTTAAACACCGGAACCTGTGTTCTAGTTAAACACCGGAACCTAGCGGAACCGCTGTCCTGGTTAAACACCGGAACCTAGCGGAACCTGTGTCCTGGTTAAACACCAGAATCTGTGTCCTGGTTAAACACTGGAACCTGTGTCCTGGTTAAACACCGGAACCTGTGTCCTGGTTAAACACTGGAACCTAGCGGAACCTGTGTCCTGGTTAAACACTGGAACCTGTGTCCTGGTTAAACACTGGAACCTGTGTCCTGGTTAAACACTGGAACCTGTGTCCTGGTTAAACACCGGAACCTAGCGGAACCTGTGTCCTGGTTAAACACTGGAACCTGTGTCCTGGTTAAACACCGGAACCTAGCGGAACCTGTGTCCTGGTTAAACACCGGAACCTGTGTCCTGGTTAAACACTGGAACCTAGCGGAACCTGTGTCCTGGTTAAACACCGGAACCTAGCGGAACCTGTGTCCTGGTTAAACACTGGAACCTGTGTCCTGGTTAAACACCGGAACCTAGCGGAACCTGTGTCCTGGTTAAACACCGGAACCTAGCGGAACCTGCGTCCTGGTTAAACACCGGAACCTAGCGGAACCTGTGTCCTGGTTAAACACCGGAACCTAGCGGAACCTGTGTCCTGGTTAAACACCGGAACCTGTGTCCTGGTTAAACACTGGAACCTGTGTCCTGGTTAAACACCGGAACCTAGCGGAACCTGTGTCCTGGTTAAACACTGGAACCTGTGTCCTGGTTAAACACCGGAACCTAGCGGAACCTGTGTCCTGGTTAAACACTGGAACCTGTGTCCTGGTTAAACACCGGAACCTAGCGGAACCTGTGTCCTGGTTAAACACTGGAACCTAGCGGAACCTGTGTCCTGGTTAAACACTGGAACCTGTGTCCTGGTTAAACACTGGAACCTAGCGGAACCTGTGTCCTGGTTAAACACTGGAACCTGTGTCCTGGTTAAACACCGGAACCTAGCGGAACCTGTGTCCTGGTTAAACACTGGAACCTGTGTCCTAGTTAAACACCGGAACATAGCGGAACCTGTGTCCTGGTTAAACACTGGAACCTGTGTCCTGGTTAAACACCGGAACCTGGCGGAACCTGTGTCCTGGTTAAACACCGGAACCTGGCGGAACCTGTGTCCTGGTTAAACACCGGAACCTAGCGGAACCTGTGTCCTGGTTAAACACCGGAACCTGTGTCCTGGTTAAACACCGGAACCTAGCGGAACCTGTGTCATGGTTAAACACTGGAACCTGTGTCCTGGTTAAACACGGAAACCTGTGTCCTGGTTAAACACCGGAACCTAGCGGAACCTGTGTCCTGGTTAAACACCGGAACCTGTGTCCTGGTTAAACACCGGAACCTGGCGGAACCTGTGTCCTGGTTAAACACCGGAACCTAGCGGAACCTGTGTCCTGGTTAAACACCGGAACCTGTGTCCTGGTTAAACACCGGAACCTAGCGGAACCTGTGTCATGGTTAAACACTGGAACCTGTGTCCTGGTTAAACACGGAAACCTGTGTCCTGGTTAAACACCGGAACCTAGCGGAACCTGTGTCCTGGTTAAACACCGGAACCTGTGTCCTGGTTAAACACCGGAACCTAGCGGAACCTGTGTCCTGGTTAAACACCGGAACCTGGCGGAACCTGTGTCCTGGTTAAACACCGGAACCTAGCGGAACCTGTGTCCTGGTTAAACACCGGAACCTAGCGAAACCTGTGTCCTGGTTAAACACTGGAACCTAGCGGAACCTGTGTCCTGGTTAAACACCGGAACCTTTGTCCTGGTTAAACACTGGAACTTGTGTCCTGGTTAAACACTGGAACCTGTGTCCTGGTTAAACACCAGAATCTGTGTCCTGGTTAAACACTGGAACCTAGCGGAACCTGTGTCCTGGTTAAACACCAGAACCTGTGTCCTGGTTAAACACTGGAACCTAGCGGAACCTGTGTCCTGGTTAAAAACTGGAACCTGTGTCCTGGTTAAACACCAGAATCTGTGTCCTGGTTAAACACCGGAACCTAGCGGAACCTGTGTCCTGGTTAAACACTGGAACCTGTGTCCTGGTTAAACACCAGAATCTGTGTCCTGGTTAAACACCGGAACCTAGCGGAACCTGTGTCCGGGTTAAACACCGGAACCTAGCGGAACCTGTGTCCTGGTTAAACACTGGAACCTGTGTCCTGGTTAAACACCGGAACCTAGCGGAACCTGTGTCCTGGTTAAACACTGGAACCTGTGTCCTGGTTAAACACCGGAACCTAGCGGAACCTGTGTCCTGGTTAAACACTGGAACCTGTGTCCTGGTTAAACACCGGAACCTAGCGGAACCTGTGTCCTGGTTAAACACTGGAACCTGTGTCCTGGTTAAACACCGGAACCTAGCAGAACCTGTGTCCTGGTTAAACACTGGAACCTGTGTCCTGGTTAAACACCGGAACCTAGCGGAACCTGTGTCCTGGTTAAACACCAGAATCTGTGTCCTGGTTAAACACCGGAACCTAGCGGAACCTGTGTCCTGGTTAAACACCGGAACCTGTGTTCTGGTTAAACACCGGAACCTAGCGGAACCTGTGTCCTGGTTAAACACTGGAACCTGTGTCCTGGTTAAACACCGGAACCTGGCGGAATCTGTGTCCTGGTTAAACACCGGAACCTGTGTCCTGGTTAAACACTGGAACCTGTGTCCTGGTTAAACACTGGAACCTGTGTCCTGGTTAAACACCGGAACCTGTGTCCTGGTTAAACACTGGAACCTGTGTCCTGGTTAAACACCGGAACCTGTGTCCTGGTTAAACACTGGAACCTAGCGGAACCGCTGCTGAGTTTCTGGCCATCCGCTCAATAAAATAAATTGTCCCACGGCTGAAAGTTGATGATCCCTGCTATAACCCCTTCCCTAGGCCCCAATCAACCCTTAAACCAGTCTGAAACCAACCCCTTCCCTAGGCCCCAATCAACCCTTAAACCAGTCTGAAACCAACCCCTTCCCTAGGCCCCAATCAACCATTAAACCAGTCTGAAACCAACCCCTTCCCTAGGCCCCAATCAACCATTAAACCAGTCTGAAACCAACCCCTTCCCTAGGCCCCAATCAACCACTAAACCAGTCTGAAACCAACCCCTTCCCTAGGCCCCAATCAACCCTTAAACCAGTCTGAAACCAACCCCTTCCCTAGGCCCAAATTAAACCTTAAACCAGTCTGAAACCAACCCCTTCCCTAGGCCCCAATCAACCCTTAAACCAGTCTGAAACCAACCCCTTCCCTAGACCCCAATCAACCCTTAAACCAGTCTGAAACCAACCCCTTCCCTAGACCCCAATCAACCCTTAAACCAGTCTGAAACCAACCCCTTCCCTAGACCCTAATCAACCCTTAAACCAGTCTGAAACCAACCCCTTCCCTAGACCCCAATCAACTCTTAAACCAGTCTGAAACCAACCCTTTCCCTAGACCCCAATCAACCCTTAAACCAGTCTGAAACCAACCCCTTCCCTAGACCCCAATCAACCATTAAACTAGTCTGAAACCAACCCCTTCCCTAGGCCCCAATCAACCCTTAAACCAGTCTGAAACCAACCCCTTTCCTAGACCCCAATCAACCATTAAACTAGTCTGAAACCAACCCCTTCCCTAGACCCCAATCAACCATTAAACTAGTCTGAAACCAACCCCTTCCCTAGGCCCCAATCAACCCTTAAACCAGTCTGAAACCAACCCCTTCCCTAGGCCCCAATCAACCATTAAACCAGTCTGAAACCAACCCCTTCCCTAGGCCCCAATCAACCATTAAACCAGTCTGAAACCAACCCCTTCCCTAGGCTCCAATCAACCATTAAACCAGTCTGGAACCAACCACTTCCCTAGGCCCCAATCAACCATTAAACCAGTCTGAAACCAACCCCTTCAATAGGCCCCAATCAACCACTAAACTAGTCTGAAACCAACCCCTTCCCTAGACCCCAATCAACTCTTAAACCAGTCTGAAACCAACCACTTCCCTAGACCCCAATCAACCATTAAACCAGTCTGAAACCAACCCCTTCCCTAGGCCCCAATCAACCATTAAACCAGTCTGAAACCAACCCCTTCCCCAGGCCCCAATCAACCATTAAACCAGTCTGAAACCAACCCCTTCCCTAGGCCCCAATCAACCATTAAACTAGTCTGAAACCAACCCCTTCCCTAGGCCCCAATCAACCATTAAACTAGTCTGAAACCAACCCCTTCCCTAGACCCCAATCAACCATTAAACCAGTCTGAAACCAACCCCTTCCCTAGGCCCCAATCAACCATTAAACCAGTCTGAAACCAACCCCTTCCCTAGACCCCAATCAACCATTAAACTAGTCTGAAACCAACCCCTTCCCTAGACCCCAATCAACCATTAAACTAGTCTGAAACCAACCCCTTCCCTAGGCTCCAATCAACCCACTTCTGGTTAACCCCTTCACTGCCCAATACCAAATCCACCTTTCTTTCCAACTCAGTCCCTAAGAATCCACTATCTAGCCTCTGCCCCAGTCCCAAAACAACCCGTAAATCCTACCCCCAATCATACTTCTTTATGGCCCCTCTTAAAATAACTCAAGTTTATAGGTCAACTGTTGTGTCTATGCCAAACTGTCGTCTTCTCCAGGCGGTACATCATTATCGGGTGAGAAGCTTCAGGACTGTATCAGCCGGGCCACGACGAGACATCGAGAGATCTGCAAACTCATCGACAAATTCCTACAGAGCGTCAAGACACTGGAATAAACTCACTTTTTGTTGTATTTTCCTGTCAATATATACATAGTTTATTCTTTATTACACAATAAAACTGCTGACAAAGACCATTTAATTTCTCTCCCAGAAATGTCACATGATTTCTAATATGAATATACTCTTCTTAATCCCACCCCTTCCACCCCCACAAGGAAATGCCTTATTATAAAAAATTGCACCCCGCATTGCATGCTGGGAAAATGAGTCCTCTTGTGATAGCATCATCTTATTAGATCATCCGTGTCTGAAAATACCACCGTAATTCCCTACATAGTGCCCTTGTCAAAGGTAAGGGGATAGGATGGCATTTCAGATACACACAGAACCAGGAGCTGTTGTCCATCCAGGAGCTCTGTTTGAATCGACGACACCGTGATGTCATATGAGGAAGTAACAGGACAGCAGGCTGGTAGGAAGAACCACCTTCTAAATAATAGGTTGTCAGGACGTGGTTGGCACGCCAACCGAACAGTTATTATTACATCATCTCCCAGCTACAAAATGGACAAAAGGAAAAGTATTTTTTTTGCCTATAGTCTCCTGAATGAGACTGGGGTCGGAGTACACTATAGAGACCTATAGGGGTTGGGTGGAGTTCTCTCAATCATGATTTGGGGAGGGGCTGTGGCATGCTCCACTTTGGTTGGCTGGGGGGGCCATCATGATTGGGGGAGGGGCTGCGATGTGCTCCTCTTGGTTGGGGGGGGGGTCATCATGATTTGGGGAGGGGCTGTGGTGTGCTCCTCTTGGCTGGGGAAGGGCTGCGGCGTGCTCCTCTTGGTTGGGGGGGGAGGTCATCATGATTGGTGGAGGGGCTGCGATATGCTCCTCTTGGTTGGGGGGGGGTCATCATGATTTGGGGAGGGGCTGTGGTGTGCTCCTCTTGGCTGGGGAGGGGCTGCGGCATGCTCCTCTTGGTCTTACTTCTTGGATTGGCTGGCGGTATGTAGCCGTGGCGACGCCCCCTGAGGGCCCGTCCCCCCATAGCCATTTGCTGCTGCTGCACTTGGTGGTGCAAGAATTGCAACTGAGGGAGGGAGAGAGAGGGGGGAGGAGAGGGGGAGGAGAGAGAGAGGGGGGGGAGAGAGGGGGGAGAGAGAAGGAGGGAGAGAGAGAGGGGGAGAGTGAGGGAGGGAGAGAGAGAGGGGGGGAGAGAGAGGGAGAGAGAGAGGGAGGGAGAGAGAGGGGGGGAGAGAGAGAGGGAGGAGAGAGAGGGGGGAGAGAGGGGGAGAGAGAGAGGGAGGGAGAGAGAGGGGGGGAGAGAGAGGGGGGAGAGAGAGGGGGGGAGAGAGAGGGGGGAGAGAGAGATGGGGGAGAGAGAGGGGGGGGAGAGAGAGGCAGGGAGAGAGAGAGGGGAGGAGAGAGAGAGGGGGGAGAGAGAGAGGGGGGGAGAGAGAGGGAGGAAATAAGTTACTGTCATTCAACAAGCCAAGGCAACAACCAGCTGGCCAAAGCAGGTTACTGTCATTGTAACAGAGCAGGGCAACAACCAGCTGGCCAAAGCAGGTTACTGTCATTTAACATGCCAAGGCAACAACCAGCTGGCCAAAGCAGGTTACTGTCATTTAACATGCCAAGGCAACAACCAGCTGGCCAAAGCAGGTTACTGTCATTTAACAAGCCAAGGCAACAACCAGCTGGCCAAAGCAGGTTACTGTCATTGTAACAGAGCAGGGCAACAACCAGCTGGCCAAAGCAGGTTACTGTCATTTAACAAGCCAAGGCAACAACCAGCTGGCCAAAGCAGGTTACTGTCATTGTAACAGAGCAGGGCAACAACCAGCTGGCCAAAGCAGGTTACTGTCATTTAACATGCCAAGGCAACAACCAGCTGGCCAAAGCAGGTTACTGTCATTTAACATGCCAAGGCAACAACCAGCTGGCCAAAGCAGGTTACTGTCATTTAACATGCCAAGGCAACAACCAGCTGGCCAAAGCAGGTTACTGTCATTTAACAAGCCAAGGCAACAACCAGCTGGCCAAAGCAGGTTACTGTCATTGTAACAGAGCAGGGCAACAACCAGCTGGCCAAAGCAGGTTACTGTCATTTAACAAGCCAAGGCAACAACCAGCTGGCCAAAGCAGGTTACTGTCATTGTAACAGAGCAGGGCAACAACCAGCTGGCCAAAGCAGGTTACTGTCATTTAACATGCCAAGGCAACAACCAGCTGGCCAAAGCAGGTTACTGTCATTTAACATGCCAAGGCAACAACCAGCTGGCCAAAGCAGGTTACTGTCATTTAACAAGCCAAGGCAACAACCAGCTGGCCAAAGCAGGTTACTGTCATTGTAACAGAGCAGGGCAACAACCAGCTGGCCAAAGCAGGTTACTGTCATTTAACAATCCAAGGCAACAACCAGCTGGCCAAAGCAGGTTACTGTCATTTTAACAGAGCAGGGCAACAACCAGCTGGCCAAAGCAGGTTACTGTCATTTAACATGCCAAGGCAACAACCAGCTGGCCAAAGCAGGTTACTGTCATTTAACAAGCCAAGGCAACAACCAGCTGGCCAAAACAGGTTACTGTCATTTAACAGAGCAGGGCAACAACCAGCTGGCCAAAGCAGGTTACTGTCATTGTAACAGAGCAGGGCAACAACCAGCTGGCCAAAGCAGGTTACTGTCATTGTAACAGAGCAGGGCAACAACCAGCTGGCCAAAGCAGGTTACTGTCATTTAACATGCCAAGGCAACAACCAGCTGGCCAAAGCAGGTTACTGTCATTTAACAAGCCAAGGCAACAACCAGCTGGCCAAAGCAGGTTACTGTCATTGTAACAGAGCAGGGCAACAACCAGCTGGCCAAAGCAGGTTACTGTCATTGTAACAGAGCAGGGCAACAACCAGCTGGCCAAAGCAGGTTACTGTCATTTAACATGCCAAGGCAACAACCAGCTGGCCAAAGCAGGTTACTGTCATTTAACATGCCAAGGCAACAACCAGCTGGCCAAAGCAGGTTACTGTCATTTAACAAGCCAAGGCAACAACCAGCTGGCCAAAGCAGGTTACTGTCATTGTAACAGAGCAGGGCAACAACCAGCTGGCCAAAGCAGGTTACTGTCATTTAACAATCCAAGGCAACAACCAGCTGGCCAAAGCAGGTTACTGTCATTTTAACAGAGCAGGGCAACAACCAGCTGGCCAAAGCAGGTTACTGTCATTTAACATGCCAAGGCAACAACCAGCTGGCCAAAGCAGGTTACTGTCATTTAACAAGCCAAGGCAACAACCAGCTGGCCAAAACAGGTTACTGTCATTTAACAGAGCAGGGCAACAACCAGCTGGCCAAAGCAGGTTACTGTCATTGTAACAGAGCAGGGCAACAACCAGCTGGCCAAAGCAGGTTACTGTCATTGTAACAGAGCAGGGCAACAACCAGCTGGCCAAAGCAGGTTACTGTCATTTAACATGCCAAGGCAACAACCAGCTGGCCAAAGCAGGTTACTGTCATTTAACAAGCCAAGGCAACAACCAGCTGGCCAAAGCAGGTTACTGTCATTTTAACAGAGCAGGGCAACAACCAGCTGGCCAAAGCAGGTTACTGTCATTGTAACAGAGCAGGGCAACAACCAGCTGGCCAAAGCAGGTTACTGTCATTTAACAGAGCAGGGCAACAACCAGCTGGCCAAAGCAGGTTACTGTCATTGTAACAGAGCAGGGCAACAACCAGCTGGCCAAAGCAGGTTACTGTCCTTTAACATGCCAAGGCAACAACCAGCTGGCCAAAGCAGGTTACTGTCATTTAACAAGCCAAGGCAACAACCAGCTGGCCAAAGCAGGTTACTGTCATTTAACAGAGCAGGGCAACAACCAGCTGGCCAAAGCAGGTTACTGTCATTGTAACAGAGCAGGGCAACAACCAGCTGGCCAAAGCAGGTTACTGTCATTTAACATGCCAAGGCAACAACCAGCTGGCCAAAGCAGGTTACTGTCATTTAACAAGCCAAGGCAACAACCAGCTGGCCAAAGCAGGTTACTGTCATTGTAACAGAGCAGGGCAACAACCAGCTGGCCAAAGCAGGTTACTGTCATTGTAACAGAGCAGGGCAACAACCAGCTGGCCAAAGCAGGTTACTGTCATTTAACATGCCAAGGCAACAACCAGCTGGCCAAAGCAGGTTACTGTCATTTAACAAGCCAAGGCAACAACCAGCTGGCCAAAACAGGTTACTGTCATTTAACAGAGCAGGGCAACAACCAGCTGGCCAAAGCAGGTTACTGTCATTGTAACAGAGCAGGGCAACAACCAGCTGGCCAAAGCAGGTTACTGTCATTTAACAAGCCAAGGCAACAACCAGCTGGCCAAAACAGGTTACTGTCATTTAACAAGCCAAGGCAACAACCAGCTGGCCAAAGCAGGTTACTGTCATTGTAACAGAGCAGGGCAACAACCAGCTGGCCAAACAGGTTACTGTCATTGTAACAGAGCAGGGCAACAACCAGCTGGCCAAAGCAGGTTACTGTCATTGTAACAGAGCAGGGCAACAACCAGCTGGCCAAAGCAGGTTACTGTCATTTAACATGCCAAGGCAACAACCAGCTGGCCAAAGCAGGTTACTGTCATTAACAAGCCAAGGCAACAACCAGCTGGCCAAAACAGGTTACTGTCATTTCCTGCCATCCTGTAATTTAAAGATTTTCTAAAATTGTAGAGAATCATTGTATTTAAACTGCTGTGAAAAATAGGAAGAGTCTTGGTGGATCCAAACTTCTTCCATTTAAGAATGATGGCAGCCACTGTGGGGACCTTCAATACTGCACAAATGTTTTTGTACCCTTCTCCAGATCTGTGCCTCGACACAATCCTGTCTCGGAGCTCTATGGACAATTCCTTCAACCTCATGGCTTAGTTTTTCTCTGACATGCACTGTCAACTGTGGGACCTTTTATATAGACCGGTGTGTGCCTTTCCAAATCATGTCCAATCAATTGAATTTACCACAGATGGACTCCAATCAAGTTGTAGAAACATCTCAAGGATGATCAATGGAAACAGGATGCACTTGAGCTGAATTTCGAGTCTCATAGCTAATGGTCTGAATACTTATGTCAATAAGGTATGTTTTTATTTGAACACATTTGCTAAAATAAAAATAAAAAAACTGTTTAATTGTCATTATGGGGTATTTTGTGTAGATTGATGAGGAAATATTTTTATTTCAATCAATTTTAGAATCAGGCTGTAAAATAACAAAATGTGGAAAAAGTGAAGGGGTCTGAATACTTTTCGAAGGCCACTGTACACGTTGCTCAGCAACCAGAAGGGTTCGTTTGGTGTAGGTAGGCTAAAATAAGTCAGTTAATTCAACTCAAATGGTTCTGTCATTTTTCAACAAGACTTAGTTACTGGGTTTGATTTAAAAAAAAAAAATGAGATTATAATATATACACAATACGATAACGCATGAAAAATAAAACTGTGTGAACTTAAAATTAAACAACACACCTGTCCTTAATAACATTTTTGTAGTCTTCAACCAACGATTGGAAAGAAATGGATCTCTCAACAACAACAAAAAACATTTGAATTGCTGCTAATTTGTGAAAGCAATAATTGCTTATCACAGCAGCAAAACACATGCCTCCTATTTCAACAGGATGTTATGTTGATATGATATGTTCAAAGTGAGGTGTCACAAGCGCAAGACCACCTCCATTCCTGTCATTATTGAAAGAGATCGTGTTTCCTCACATCTCAAAATAGGGCTACTTAATGTTAGATCCCTCACTTCCAAGGCAGTTCTAGTCAATCAACTAATCACTGATCATAATCTTGATGTGATTGGCCTGACTGAAACATGGCTTAAGCCTGATGAATTTACTGTGTTAAATGAGGCCTCACCTCCTGGTTACAATAGTGACCATATCCCCCTGCGCATCCCGCAAAGGCGGAGGTGTTGCTAACATTTAAGACAGAACATGTAAATTTACAACAAACAAAAAAAACAACTGAGTTTTTGTCTTTTGAGCTTCTTGTCATGAAATCTATGCAGCTCAATCACTTTTTATAGCTACTGTTTGCAGGCCTCCTGGGCCATATACAGCATTCCTCATTGAGTTCCCTGAATTCCTATTGGACCTTGAAGTCATGGCAGATAATATTCACATTTTTGGTGACTTTAATATTCACATGGAAAGTCCACAGACCCACTCCAAAAGACTTTTGATCTTTTCATCGCCTCAGTGGGTTTTGTCCAAAATATCTCCGGACCTACTCACTGTCACAGTTTTTCCTCATAATCCTGGACTATCGGACCACCATTTTATTACGTTTGCAATCGCAACAAATAATCTGCTCAGACCCCAACCAAGGAGCATCAAAAGTCGTGCTATAAATTCACAGACAACACAAAGATTCCTAGATGCCCTTCCAGACTCCCTCCACCTACCCAAGGACGTCAGAGGACATCAGTTAACCACTTAACTGAGGGACTCAATTTAACCTGCGCAATACCCAAGTTGCAGTCACACTCCTAAAAACAAAAAATCTTCCGGAAATGGGATTCCACCAAACTGGAAGTCTTCTGAATAGCTTGGAAAGAGGGTGGAGTTATATCCTTCCTGTTTGGCCCTGTCCGGGGTGTCCTCGGATGGGGCCACAGTGTCTCCTGACCCCTCCTGTCTCAGCCTCCAGTATTTATGCTGCAGTAATTTATGTGTCGGGGGCTCGGGTCAGTTTGTTATATCTGGAGTACTTCTCCTGTCCTATTCAGTGTCCTGTGTGAATCGAAGTGTGCTCTCTCTAATTCTCTCTTTCTCTCTCTCGGAGGACCTGAGCCCTAGGACCATGCCTCAGGACTACCTGACATGATGACTCCTTGCTGTCCCCAGTCCACCTGGCTGTGCTGCTGCTCCAGTTTCAACTGTTCTGCCTGTGATTATTATTATTGGACCATGCTGGTCATCTATGAACATTTGAACAGCTTGGCCATGTTCTGTTATAATCTCCACCCGGCACAGCCAGAAGAGGACTGGCCACCCCACATAGCCTGGTTCCTCTCTAGGTTTCTTCCTAGGTTTTGGCCTTTCTAGGGAGTTTTTCTACACCTGCATTGCTTGCTGTTTGGGGTTTTAGGCTGGGTTGCTGTACAGCACTTTGAGATATCAGCTGATGTATGAAGGGCTCTATAAATACATTTGATTTGATTTGAATATTACTAGGTCTTTAAGAGTTTATTCGGAAGATAACAGCTCTATAAATATTATTTCGTAGTGCCCCGATTCTCAAGTTATTTGATTTGATTTTAACACATTGCAGAAGACCAGAGGGTGAAGAGGGTCTCAGGGAGTAGAGCAGGTTGAGAGGCCTGGACTGCTGTTCAGACCAAATAGACTCCCTGTAACACACAGCAGTTCATTTAGCCTGTCGGCTTGGGACTGTGGTGAGGGGGTGAGACTGCGTGGTAGGCAGTCTGTGTTACCTGACTGTGTGGTAGGCAGTCTGTGTTACCTGGCTGTGTGGCAGTCTGTGTTACCTGTCTGTGTGGTAGGCTGTGTTACCTGACTGTGTGGTAGGCTGTGTTACCTGGCTGTGTGGTAGGCTGTGTTACCTGGCTGTGTGGTAGGCTGTGTTACCTGACTGTGTGGTAGGCTGTGTTACCTGACTGTGTGGTAGGCTGTGTTACCTGGCTGTGTGGTAGGCTGTGTTACCTGACTGTGTGGTAGGCTGTGTTACCTGTCTGTGTGGTAGGCTGTGTTACCTGTCTGTGTGGTAGGCTGTGTTACCTGACTGTGTGGTAGGCTGTGTTACCTGACTGTGTGGTAGGCTGTGCTACCTGGCTGTGTGGTAGGCTGTCTGTGTGGTAGGCTGTGTTACCTGACTGTGTGGTAGGCTGTGTTACCTGGCTGTGTGGTAGGCTGTGTTACCTGGCTGTGTGGTAGGCTGTGTTACCTGACTGTGTGGTAGGCTGTGTTACCTGGCTGTGTGGTAGGCTGTGTTACCTGGCTGTGTGGTAGGCTGTGTTACCTGGCTGTGTGGTAGGCTGTGTTACCTGACTGTGTGGTAGGCTGTGTTACCTGGCTGTGTGGTAGGCTGTGTTACCTGACTGTGTGGTAGGCTGTGTTACCTGGCTGTGTGGTAGGCTGTGTTACCTGGCTGTGTGGTAGGCTGTGTTACCTGACTGTGTGGTAGGCTGTGTTACCTGGCTGTGTGGTAGGCTGTGTTACCTGGCTGTGTGGTAGGCAGTCTGTGTTACCTGGCTGTGTGGTAGGCTGTGTTACCTGACTGTGTGGTAGGCTGTCTTACCTGACTGTGTGGTAGGCTGTGTTACCTGGCTGTGTGGTAGGCTGTGTTACCTGGCTGTGTGGTAGGCTGTGTTACCTGACTGTGTGGTAGGCAGTCTGTGTTACCTGACTGTGTGGTAGGCTGTCTGTGTGGTAGGCTGTGTTACCTGACTGTGTGGTAGGCTGTGTTACCTGGCTGTGTGGTAGGCAGTGTTACCTGACTGTGTGGTAGGCTGTGTTACCTGGCTGTGTGGTAGGCTGTGTTACCTGGCTGTGTGGTAGGCAGTGTTACCTGACTGTGTGGTAGGCTGTCTTACCTGACTGTGTGGTAGGCTGTGTTACCTGGCTGTGTGGTAGGCTGTGTTACCTGACTGTGTGGTAGGCTGTGTTACCTGACTGTGTGGTAGGCAGTCTGTGTTACCTGGCTGTGTGGTAGGCTGTGTTACCTGACTGTGTGGTAGGCTGTGTTACCTGACTGTGTGGTAGGCTGTGTTACCTGGCTGTGTGGTAGGCTGTGTTACCTGACTGTGTGGTAGGCTGTGTTACCTGACTGTGTGGTAGGCTGTGTTACCTGACTGTGTGGTAGGCTGTGTTACCTGGCTGTGTGGTAGGCTGTGTTACCTGGCTGTGTGGTAGGCTGTCTGTGTGGTAGGCTGTGTTACCTGACTGTGAGGTAGGCTGTGTTACCTGGCTGTGTGGTAGGCTGGCTGTGTGGTAGGCTGTGTTACCTGACTGTGTGGTAGGCTGTGTTACCTGACTGTGTGGTAGGCTGTGTTACCTGGCTGTGTGGTAGGCTGTGTTACCTGACTGTGTGGTAGGCTGGCTGTGTGGTAGGCTGTGTTACCTGACTGTGTGGTAGGCTGTCTGTGTTACCTGTCTGTGTGGTAGGCTGTGTTACCTGGCTGTGTGGTAGGCTGTCTGTGTTACCTGACTGTGTGGTAGGCTGTGTTACCTGGCTGTGTGGTAGGCTGTGTTACCTGACTGTGTGGTAGGCTGTGTTACCTGACTGTGTGGTAGGCTGTGTTACCTGACTGTGTGGTAGGCTGGCTGTGTTACCTGACTGTGTGGTAGGCTGTGTTACCTGACTGTGAGGTAGGCTGTGTTACCTGACTGTGTGGTAGGCTGTCTGTGTTACCTGTCTGTGTGGTAGGCTGTGTTACCTGACTGTGAGGTAGGCTGTGTTACCTGTCTGTGTGGTAGGCTGTGTTACCTGACTGTGTGGTAGGCTGTGTTACCTGGCTGTGTGGTAGGCTGTGTTACCTGACTGTGTGGTAGGCTGTGTTACCTGACTGTGTGGTAGGCTGTGTTACCTGTCTGTGTGGTAGGCTGTCTGTGTTACCTGACTGTGTGGTAGGCTGTGTTACCTGGCTGTGTGGTAGGCTGTGTTACCTGACTGTGTGGTAGGCTGTGTTACCTGGCTGTGTGGTAGGCTGTGTTACCTGACTGTGTGGTAGGCTGGCTGTGTTACCTGACTGTGTGGTAGGCTGTGTTACCTGACTGTGTGGTAGGCTGTGTTACCTGACTGTGTGGTAGGCTGTGTTACCTGACTGTGTGGTAGGCTGTGTTACCTGGCTGTGTTACCTGGCTGTGTGGTAGGCTGTGTTACCTGACTGTGTGGTAGGCTGTGTTACCTGGCTGTGTGGTAGGCTGTGTTACCTGACTGTGTGGTAGGCTGTGTTACCTGGCTGTGTGGTAGGCTGTGTTACCTGACTGTGTGGTAGGCTGTGTTACCTGGCTGTGTGGTAGGCTGTGTTACCTGACTGTGTGGTAGGCTGTGTTACCTGACTGTGTGGTAGGCTGTGTTACCTGGCTGTGTGGTAGGCTGTGTTACCTGACTGTGTGGTAGGCTGTGCTACCTGGCTGTGTGGTAGGCTGTGTTACCTGACTGTGTGGTAGGCTGTGCTACCTGACTGTGTGGTAGGCTGTGTTACCTGACTGTGTGGTAGGCTGTGTTACCTGACTGTGTGGTAGGCTGTGTTACCTGACTGTGTGGTAGGCTGTGTTACCTGACTGTGTGGTAGGCTGTGTTACCTGACTGTGGTAGGCTGTGTTACCTGACTGTGTGGTAGGCTGTGTTACCTGGCTGTGTGGTAGGCTGTGTTACCTGGCTGTGTGGTAGGCTGTGTTACCTGGCTGTGTGGTAGGCTGTGTTACCTGACTGTGTGGTAGGCTGTGTTACCTGACTGTGTGGTAGGCTGTGTTACCTGACTGTGTGGTAGGCTGTGTTACCTGGCTGTGTGGTAGGCTGTGTTACCTGGCTGTGTGGTAGGCTGTCTGTGTGGTAGGCTGTGTTACCTGGCTGTGTGGTAGGCTGTGTTACCTGACTGTGTGGTAGGCTGTGTTACCTGACTGTGTGGTAGGCTGTGTTACCTGGCTGTGTGGTAGGCTGTCTGTGTGGTAGGCTGTGTTACCTGACTGTGTGGTAGGCTGTCTGTGTGGTAGGCTGTGTTACCTGACTGTGTGGTAGGCTGTGTTACCTGACTGTGTGGTAGGCTGTGTTACCTGGCTGTGTGGTAGGCTGTGTTACCTGACTGTGTGGTAGGCTGTGTTACCTGACTGTGTGGTAGGCAGTGTTACCTGGCTGTGTGGTAGGCTGTGTTACCTGACTGTGTGGTAGGCTGTGTTACCTGACTGTGTGGTAGGCAGTGTTACCTGACTGTGTGGTAGGCTGTGTTACCTGGCTGTGTGGTAGGCAGTGTTACCTGACTGTGTGGTAGGCTGTGTTACCTGACTGTGTGGTAGGCTGTGTTACCTGACTGTGTGGTAGGCTGTGTTACCTGACTGTGTGGTAGGCTGTGTTACCTGGCTGTGTGGTAGGCTGTGTTACCTGGCTGTGTGGTAGGCTGTGTTACCTGGCTGTGTGGTAGGCTGTGTTACCTGGCTGTGTGGTAGGCTGTGTTACCTGACTGTGTGGTAGGCTGTGTTACCTGACTGTGTGGTAGGCTGTGTTACCTGACTGTGAGGTAGGCTGTCTGTGTTACCTGTCTGTGTGGTAGGCTGTGTTACCTGACTGTGTGGTAGGCTGTGTTACCTGACTGTGTGGTAGGCTGTGTTACCTGACTGTGTGGTAGGCTGTGTTACCTGACTGTGTGGTAGGCTGTGTTACCTGACTGTGTGGTAGGCTGTGTTACCTGACTGTGTGGTAGGCAGTGTTACCTGACTGTGTGGTAGGCTGTGTTACCTGACTGTGTGGTAGGCTGTGTTACCTGACTGTGTGGTAGGCTGTGTTACCTGGCTGTGTGGTAGGCTGTGTTACCTGACTGTGTGGTAGGCTGTGTTACCTGACTGTGAGGTAGGCTGTCTGTGTTACCTGACTGTGTGGTAGGCTGTGTTACCTGGCTGTGTGGTAGGCTGTGTTACCTGGCTGTGTGGTAGTCTGTGTTACCTGACTGTGTGGTAGGCAGTGTTACCTGGCTGTGTGGTAGGCTGTGTTACCTGGCTGTGTGGTAGGCAGTGTTACCTGACTGTGTGGTAGGCTGTGTTACCTGGCTGTGTGGTAGGCTGTGTTACCTGTCTGTGTGGTAGACTGTGTTACCTGGCTGTGTGGTAGGCTGTGTTACCTGGCTGTGTGGTAGGCTGTCTGTGTTACCTGACTGTGTGGTAGGCTGTCTGTGTTACCTGGCTGTGTGGTAGGCTGTCTGTGTTACCTGGCTGTGTGGTAGGCTGTGTTACCTGGCTGTGTGGTAGGCTGTGTTACCTGACTGTGTGGTAGGCTGTGTTACCTGACTGTGTGGTAGGCTGTGTTACCTGACTGTGTGGTAGGCTGTGTTACCTGACTGTGTGGTAGGCTGTGTTACCTGGCTGTGTGGTAGGCTGTCTGTGTTACCTGACTGTGTGGTAGGCTGTGTTACCTGACTGTGTGGTAGGCTGTGTTACCTGACTGTGTGGTAGGCTGTGTTACCTGACTGTGTGGTAGGCTGTGTTACCTGGCTGTGTGGTAGGCTGTGTTACCTGGCTGTGTGGTAGGCTGTCTGTGTGGTAGGCTGTGTTACCTGGCTGTGTGGTAGGCTGTGTTACCTGTCTGTGTGGTAGGCTGTGTTACCTGACTGTGTGGTAGGCTGTCTGTGTGGTAGGCTGTGTTACCTGACTGTGTGGTAGGCTGTGTTACCTGACTGTGTGGTAGGCTGTCTGTGTGGTAGGCTGTGTTACCTGGCTGTGTGGTAGGCTGTGTTACCTGGCTGTGTGGTAGGCTGTCTGTGTGGTAGGCTGTGTTACCTGACTGTGAGGTAGGCTGTGTTACCTGACTGTGTGGTAGGCTGTGTTACCTGACTGTGTGGTAGGCTGTGTTACCTGACTGTGTGGTAGGCTGTGTTACCTGACTGTGTGGTAGGCAGTGTTACCTGACTGTGTGGTAGGCTGTGTTACCTGACTGTGTGGTAGGCTGTGTTACCTGACTGTGTGGTAGGCTGTGTTACCTGACTGTGTGGTAGGCTGTGTTACCTGGCTGTGTGGTAGGCTGTGTTACCTGGCTGTGTGGTAGGCTGTGTTACCTGGCTGTGTGGTAGGCTGTGTTACCTGGCTGTGTGGTAGGCTGTGTTACCTGACTGTGTGGTAGGCTGTGTTACCTGACTGTGTGGTAGGCTGTGTTACCTGACTGTGTGGTAGGCTGTGTTACCTGGCTGTGTGGTAGGCTGTGTTACCTGACTGTGTGGTAGGCTGTGTTACCTGACTGTGTGGTAGGCTGTGTTACCTGACTGTGTGGTAGGCTGTGTTACCTGACTGTGTGGTAGGCTGTGTTACCTGACTGTGTGGTAGGCTGTGTTACCTGACTGTGTGGTAGGCTGTGTTACCTGGCTGTGTGGTAGGCTGTGTTACCTGACTGTGTGGTAGGCTGTGTTACCTGGCTGTGTGGTAGGCTGTGTTACCTGACTGTGTGGTAGGCTGTGTTACCTGGCTGTGTGGTAGGCAGTGTTACCTGACTGTGTGGTAGGCTGTGTTACCTGACTGTGTGGTAGGCTGTGTTACCTGACTGTGTGGTAGGCTGTGTTACCTGACTGTGTGGTAGGCTGTGTTACCTGACTGTGTGGTAGGCTGTGTTACCTGACTGTGTGGTAGGCTGTGTTACCTGACTGTGTGGTAGGCAGTGTTACCTGACTGTGTGGTAGGCTGTGTTACCTGACTGTGTGGTAGGCTGTGTTACCTGACTGTGTGGTAGGCTGTGTTACCTGACTGTGTGGTAGGCTGTGTTACCTGGCTGTGTGGTAGGCTGTGTTACCTGGCTGTGTGGTAGGCTGTGTTACCTGGCTGTGTGGTAGGCTGTGTTACCTGGCTGTGTGGTAGGCTGTGTTACCTGACTGTGTGGTAGGCTGTGTTACCTGACTGTGTGGTAGGCTGTGTTACCTGACTGTGTGGTAGGCTGTGTTACCTGGCTGTGTGGTAGGCTGTGTTACCTGACTGTGTGGTAGGCTGTGTTACCTGACTGTGTGGTAGGCTGTGTTACCTGACTGTGTGGTAGGCTGTGTTACCTGACTGTGTGGTAGGCTGTGTTACCTGACTGTGTGGTAGGCTGTGTTACCTGACTGTGTGGTAGGCTGTGTTACCTGGCTGTGTGGTAGGCTGTGTTACCTGGCTGTGTGGTAGGCTGTGTTACCTGACTGTGTGGTAGGCTGTGTTACCTGACTGTGTGGTAGGCTGTGTTACCTGGCTGTGTGGTAGGCTGTGTTACCTGACTGTGTGGTAGGCTGTGTTACCTGACTGTGTGGTAGGCTGTGTTACCTGGCTGTGTGGTAGGCTGTGTTACCTGGCTGTGTGGTAGGCTGTGTTACCTGGCTGTGTTACCTGGTGTGTGGTAGGCTGTGTTACCTGACTGTGAGGTAGGCTGTGTTACCTGACTGTGTGGTAGGCTGTGTTACCTGACTGTGTGGTAGGCTGTGTTACCTGACTGTGTGGTAGGCTGTGTTACCTGACTGTGTGGTAGGCTGTGTTACCTGACTGTGTGGTAGGCTGTGTTACCTGACTGTGAGGTAGGCTGTGTTACCTGACTGTGTGGTAGGCTGTGTTACCTGACTGTGTGGTAGGCTGTGTTACCTGACTGTGTGGTAGGCTGTGTTACCTGACTGTGTGGTAGGCTGTGTTACCTGACTGTGAGGTAGGCTGTGTTACCTGACTGTGTGGTAGGCTGTGTTACCTGGCTGTGTGGTAGGCTGTGTTACCTGACTGTGTGGTAGGCTGTGTTACCTGACTGTGTGGTAGGCTGTGTTACCTGACTGTGTGGTAGGCTGTGTTACCTGACTGTGAGGTAGGCTGTGTTACCTGACTGTGAGGTAGGCTGTGTTACCTGACTGTGTGGTAGGCTGTGTTACCTGACTGTGTGGTAGGCTGTGTTACCTGACTGTGTGGTAGGCTGTGTTACCTGACTGTGAGGTAGGCTGTGTTACCTGACTGTGTGGTAGGCTGTGTTACCTGACTGTGTGGTAGGCTGTGTTACCTGACTGTGTGGTAGGCTGTGTTACCTGACTGTGTGGTAGGCTGTGTTACCTGACTGTGTGGTAGGCTGTGTTACCTGTCTGTGTGGTAGGCTGTGTTACCTGACTGTGTGGTAGGCAGGCTGTGTGGTAGGCTGTCTGTGTTACCTGGCTGTGTGGTAGGCTGTGTTACCTGGCTGTGTGGTAGGCTGTGTTACCTGACTGTGTGGTAGGCTGTGTTACCTGACTGTGGTAGGCTGTGTTACCTGACTGTGTGGTAGGCAGGCTGTGTGGTAGGCTGTCTGTGTTACCTGGCTGTGTGGTAGGCTGTGTTACCTGACTGTGTGGTAGGCAGGCTGTGTGGTAGGCTGTCTGTGTTACCTGGCTGTGTGGTAGGCTGTGTTACCTGACTGTGTGGTAGGCAGGCTGTGTGGTAGGCTGTGTTACCTGGCTGTGTGGTAGGCAGGCTGTGTTACCTGGCTGTGTGGTAGGCTGACTGTGTTACCTGACTGTGTGGTAGGCAGTGTTACCTGACTGTGTGGTAGGCTGGCTGTGTGGTAGGCTGTGTTACCTGACTGTGTGGTAGGCTGTGTTACCTGTCTGTGTGGTAGGCTGTGTTACCTGACTGTGTGGTAGGCTGGCTGTGTTACCTGGCTGTGTGGTAGGCTGTGTTACCTGGCTGTGTGGTAGGCTGTGTTACCTGGCTGTGTGGTAGGCTGTGTTACCTGACTGTGTGGTAGGCTGTGTTACCTGACTGTGTGGTAGGCTGTGTTACCTGGCTGTGTGGTAGGCTGTGTTACCTGACTGTGTGGTAGGCTGTGTTACCTGGCTGTGTGGTAGGCTGTGTTACCTGGCTGTGTGGTAGGCTGTGTTACCTGACTGTGTGGTAGGCTGTGTTACCTGACTGTGTGGTAGGCTGTGTTACCTGACTGTGTGGTAGGCTGTGTTACCTGACTGTGTGGTAGGCTGTGTTACCTGGCTGTGTGGTAGGCTGTCTGTGTTACCTGACTGTGTGGTAGGCTGTGTTACCTGACTGTGTGGTAGGCTGTGTTACCTGACTGTGTGGTAGGCTGTGTTACCTGACTGTGTGGTAGGCTGTGTTACCTGACTGTGTGGTAGGCTGTGTTACCTGACTGTGTGGTAGGCTGTGTTACCTGGCTGTGTGGTAGGCTGTGTTACCTGACTGTGTGGTAGGCTGTGTTACCTGACTGTGTGGTAGGCTGTGTTACCTGACTGTGTGGTAGGCTGTGTTACCTGGCTGTGTGGTAGGCTGTCTGTGTTACCTGACTGTGTGGTAGGCTGTGTTACCTGACTGTGTGGTAGGCTGTGTTACCTGACTGTGTGGTAGGCTGTGTTACCTGACTGTGTGGTAGGCTGTGTTACCTGGCTGTGTGGTAGGCTGTGTTACCTGGCTGTGTGGTAGGCTGTGTTACCTGGCTGTGTGGTAGGCTGTGTTACCTGGCTGTGTGGTAGGCTGTGTTACCTGACTGTGTGGTAGGCTGTGTTACCTGACTGTGTGGTAGGCTGTCTGTGTTACCTGACTGTGTGGTAGGCTGTGTTACCTGGCTGTGTGGTAGGCTGTCTGTGTTACCTGACTGTGTGGTAGGCTGTGTTACCTGGCTGTGTGGTAGGCTGTCTGTGTTACCTGACTGTGTGGTAGGCTGTGTTACCTGGCTGTGTGGTAGGCTGTCTGTGTTACCTGACTGTGTGGTAGGCTGTGTTACCTGACTGTGTGGTAGGCTGTGTTACCTGACTGTGTGGTAGGCTGTGTTACCTGACTGTGTGGTAGGCTGTGTTACCTGACTGTGTGGTAGGCTGTGTTACCTGACTGTGAGGTAGGCTGTGTTACCTGACTGTGTGGTAGGCTGTGTTACCTGACTGTGTGGTAGGCTGTGTTACCTGACTGTGTGGTAGGCTGTGTTACCTGACTGTGTGGTAGGCTGTGTTACCTGACTGTGTGGTAGGCTGTGTTACCTGACTGTGTGGTAGGCTGTGTTACCTGACTGTGTGGTAGGCTGTGTTACCTGACTGTGTGGTAGGCAGTGTTACCTGACTGTGTGGTAGGCTGTGTTACCTGGCTGTGTGGTAGGCTGTGTTACCTGGCTGTGTGGTAGGCTGTGTTACCTGACTGTGTGGTAGGCTGTGTTACCTGACTGTGTGGTAGGCTGTGTTACCTGACTGTGTGGTAGGCTGTGTTACCTGGCTGTGTGGTAGGCTGTGTTACCTGACTGTGTGGTAGGCTGTGTTACCTGACTGTGTGGTAGGCTGTCTGTGTTACCTGACTGTGTGGTAGGCTGTGTTACCTGGCTGTGTGGTAGGCTGTCTGTGTTACCTGACTGTGTGGTAGGCTGTGTTACCTGGTGTGTGGTAGGCTGTGTTACCTGTCTGTGTGGTAGGCTGTGTTACCTGACTGTGTGGTAGGCTGTGTTACCTGACTGTGTGGTAGGCTGTGTTACCTGGTGTGTGGTAGGCTGTGTTACCTGGTGTGTGGTAGGCTGTGTTACCTGTCTGTGTGGTAGGCAGTGTTACCTGACTGTGTGGTAGGCTGGCTGTGTGGTAGGCTGTGTTACCTGGTGTGTGGTAGGCTGTGTTACCTGGTGTGTGGTAGGCTGTGTTACCTGGCTGTGTGGTAGGCTGTGTTACCTGGCTGTGTGGTAGGCTGTGTTACCTGGCTGTGTGGTAGGCTGTGTTACCTGGCTGTGTGGTAGGCTGTGTTACCTGGCTGTGTGGTAGGCTGTGTTACCTGACTGTGTGGTAGGCTGTGTTACCTGGCTGTGTGGTAGGCTGTGTTACCTGGCTGTGTGGTAGGCTGTGTTACCTGACTGTGTGGTAGGCTGTGTTACCTGACTGTGTGGTAGGCTGTGTTACCTGACTGTGTGGTAGGCTGTGTTACCTGACTGTGTGGTAGGCAGTGTTACCTGACTGTGTGGTAGGCTGTGTTACCTGGCTGTGTGGTAGGCTGTCTGTGTTACCTGGCTGTGTGGTAGGCTGTGTTACCTGACTGTGTGGTAGGCTGTCTGTGTTACCTGACTGTGTGGTAGGCTGTGTTACCTGACTGTGTGGTAGGCTGTGTTACCTGACTGTGTGGTAGGCAGTCTGTGTTACCTGACTGTGTGGTAGGCATCAGTCCTCCCAGACCACTCAGGTTGAGCCCAGGACCCAACATCTGACTGGAAGTCATCAGAGTCTGGGGACCGCTGCACAGACAGAGAGAGAGAGAGACTCAGCGAGCATAGCCTTGCTATTGAGAAAGGCCGCCGTAGGCAGACATGGCTCTCAAGAGAAGACAGGCTATGTGCTCACTGCCCACAAAATGAGGTGGAAATTGAGCTGCACTTCCTAACCTCCTGCCAAATTGTTTTATTGTATCACCCTGCAGACCTAGCAGGAAGAGAGCGAGAGGGGGGAGACATGGAGTTGACTGAGCTATAATGACAAACAAGGCTTAGAGACAGACTGAGGTATAACCCAGACAAGACTGACTGAGGTATAACCCAGACAAGACTGACTGAGGTATAACCCAGACAAGATAGACTGAGGTATAACCCAGACAAGACTGAAAGACAGACTGAGGTATAACCCAGACAAGACTGACTGAGGTATAACCCAGACAAGATAGACTGAGGTATAACCCAGACAAGATAGACTGAGGTATAACCCAGACAGAGACAGACTGAGGTATAACCCAGACAGAGACAGACTGAGGTATAACCCAGACAAGACTGACTGAGGTATAACCCAGACAAGATAGACTGAGGTATAACCCAGACAAGATAGACTGAGGTATAACCCAGACAGAGACAGACTGAGGTATAACCCAGACAAGACAGACTGAGGTATAACCCAGACAAGATAGACTGAGGTATAACCCAGACAAGACAGACTGAGGTATAACCCAGACAAGACTGACTGAGGTATAACCCAGACAAGACAGACTGAGGTATAACCCAGACAAGACAGACTGAGGTATAACCCAGACAAGACTGAAAGACAGACTGAGGTATAACCCAGACAAGACAGACTGAGGTATAACCCAGACAAGACTGACTGAGGTATAACCCAGACAAGATAGACTGAGGTATAACCCAGACAAGACTGACTGAGGTATAACCCAGACAAGACTTATTTAGTCTAGTGTCTCCAGTCAGAAGCTGTACTAGACAGATCCTCGCGCCGACAGAACCCTTACCACCAGAAGTTAATGGGTATCTGTAGGAGAAAGGTGTATGGTGGAGGAATGTGCTGAACGGAAGAAAGACGATCACACGTTGGCACTGACGGAGAGATGTGGACTAGTGAGGAATGGGGGGGGGGGTCGAGGTCAGGTCATGTTAAAGGAGAAGGAACAGTTTATTGCCTGTATCACTGAGCTTCCTGCCTAGTAATGAAGATGTAATGTTTAGAGAGAAGGAGGAGACTCCATCCAAACTGGACTATATATATATTACCACTGGTGGAAATCAGCTGGCCCAATGGGTGAATAAACTTGGTTTAACCTTTACTAATCGTCTGTAAGTTTTACGAGGTTCCTGTAGAACCAGACAAATAGAGTAGGTAGAATCAAACAAAATGTATTTATAAAGTCCTTCTTACATCAGCTGATGTCTCAAAGTGTTTGTAACAGAAACCTAAAACCCCCAAACAGCAAACGATGCAGATGTAGAAGCACGGAGCAGAGTGGTTTTCAAAACCCTATCCTCAGGGATCCCCAGACATTACACCATTTTATTGTATCCCTGAACTAGCTTGCCGGATTGACCTAGTCAAGGGTTTCATGACAATTACCATCAGGTTTCGGTTCTGGCTTTGTAATAGAATCAAACTAAAAGGTCCTTGGAGGAGAAGTTTCAAAACAACTAGGTTTTGATTTTAATATATTTTAGTCCTCATTTGAACTAATCTTCCAAGAGTCCTTAAACATTAAAATACAATTTATAATACGAACATATTTTTCACACATATATATAACACACTGTTACAAAACAGACATAACACACTAACATATTGACCCGATAAATACTAATAATGATAATAATAATAATGTCTAAAAATAGATTTTGATTCTCCATCTACCATAGTCCAGTGTAACTGTCCTATGTGTTATATTTTAAATGATTTTAAAGTATTGTTTTAAATTGTATTTATTGAAAGGTTTCTGGTTTGCTCAGTTAAATTATTCAATTTCCTTATTGCTCTAAATCAAAATAAAAATGCATGCCTATCTCTCTTTTCTGTCTGGATAACACTATTATTATTATTATTATTATTATTATTATTATTATTATGTATTAAGAGTATGTAGATCCTTACCAGACAGATCCCACCACGTTGAGGAAGTTGAGTCCAGCAGGGTGATGACCTGAGAGGAGCTGGTTGCTGTTGTGATGGAGGTTCTCATGGTGGGTAGAGGGATGGTCATTACGGGTAGGGCCTGGGACAGCTGCTGCTGGGGGGTCAGGAGGGCCTGGGGGTCCGGAGGAGTGGGGGTGACGGAGGGAGGGAGGGAAAGGAGGGAGTCGGGGGGGTGAGGGGTGGAACAAGGGGTGTTGGTGGGGGTGGACGGCTTCGGGGTCCCCGATCCTGAGAGAGGAGAGAGAGAGAGGTGGTCAGGGGGAGAAAAGTGGGGTAGAGAAGAGGAGGTAGAGAAGAGGGGGTCATGGACAAGAAGGGGTAGAGAAGAGGTGGTCAGGGGGAAGAAGGGGTAGAGAAGAGGGGGTAGAGAAGAGGGGAGGGGGTAGAGAAGAGGTGGTCAGGGGGAAGAAGGGGTAGAGAATATGGGTAGAGAATATGGGGTAGAGAAGAGGGGGTAGAGAAGAGGTGGTAGAGAAGAGGGTGTAGAGAAGAGGTGGTCAGGGGGAAGAGGGGGAGAGACGAGGGGGTCCGGGGGAAGAGGGGGGAGAGTAGAGGGGGTCAGGAGGAAGAGGGGGGAGAGAATAGGGGGTCAGGGGGAAGAGGGGGTCACGGAGAAGAGGGGGAAGGGGGAAGAGAAGAAGGGGTCCGGGCAAAGAGGGGGTTAATGGTAATTACACAAACAGGTATATACTGTTACCACTTGGTTACATAGTAATCATTTGTAACATGTTACCAAAACCATGTATTATGTCAACTTATTAGATAACATGAATCCTCCTACATTTACTGGACTGGTTGAACAGTACAGAAGAGAACCTCTTCTAGGGGATCTAGTCTCAGACCAATATGTAGTAGGGGGATCTAGTTTCAGACCAGTATGAAGGGGGATCTAGTTTCAGACCAGTATGTTGTAGGGGGATCTAGTTTCAGACCAGTATGAAGGGGGATCTAGTTTCAGACCAGTATGTTGTAGGGGGATATAGTTTCAGACCAGTATGAAGGGGGATCTAGTTTCAGGCCAGTATGTTGTAGGGGGATCTAGTTTTAGTTCCATATGTAGAGGATCTAGTTTCAGTCCCATATGTAGGGGATCTAGTTTCAGTCCCATATGTAGGGGATCTAGTTTCAGTCCCATATGTAGGGGATCTAGTTTCAGTCCCATATGTAGGGGATCTAGTTTCAGTCCCATATGTAGGGGATCTAGTTTCAGTCCCATATGTAGGGGATCTAGTTTCAGTCCCATATGTAGAGGATCTAGTTTCAGTCCCATATGTAGGGGATCTAGTTTCAGTCCCATATGTAGGGGATCTAGTTTCAGTCCCATATGTAGGGGATCTAGTTTCAGTCCCATATGTAGAGGATCTAGTTTCAGTCCCATATGTAGAGGATCTAGTTTCAGTCCCATATGTAGAGGATCTAGTTTCAGTCCCATATGTAGAGGATCTAGTTTCATTTTCTATGAACTGCCTTCTCATATAGTTAATTCCCCTCTTGTCCAGGTGGGAGAGGGCACTGTGATGTGCAAATGAGATTGCGTCACCTGTGGATCTGTTGGGGATCTGTTGGGGATCTGTTGGATCTGTTGGATCTGTTGGATCTGTTGGATCTGTTGGATCTGTTGGGGATCTGTTGGATCTGTTGGATCTGTTGGATCTGTTGGATCTGTTGGGGATCTGTTGGGGATCTGTTGGATCTGTTGGGGCGGTATGCGAATCGGAGTGGGTCAACGGTGTCTCTATTGATGCTGTTGATGTGAATGTCACGACCAGCCTTTCAAAGCTTCACTTCACTTCATAATTACATCTGTGAGTGCATTTAGGCAGGTAACCTAAGGAGCTCTTGGGAACAGGGACGATGGTGATCAGTTTGAAACATGTTGGGATTACAGACTGACACCCTCCAGCTGGTCTGCGCACGATTTGAGAACGAGCCCCGGTGTTCCGTTTGGATACACTCTTGTAGTCACTGTGGGGACGACATCGTCGATGCACTCATTGGTGAAGCCCGTGACTGATGTGGTGTACTCCCTCAATGCTATCAGATTGAATCGCGGAACATATCCCAGTTCTGTACTAGCAAAACAGTCTTGTAGCCTCGCGACTGCTTCGTCTGACCACTTCCGTATTGAACGCGTCACTGGTACTTCCTGTTTGAGCTTTTGTCTTGGAAGAAAAACAATGGGAGTCATGGTCAGAATTGCCAGAAGAAGGACGAGGGAGGGCCTTGTGTGCGTTTCTGTGGGTAGAATAGAAGTGGTCTAGCGCCCCTAGTGGTGCAGGAGACGTATTGGTAGAAGTGAGGTAGGACCGTTTTAAGTCTATCCGCATTAAAGTCCCCGCCCACCAGAAACGCCGCCTCTGGGTCAACGGTTTCTTGTTTGTTTTATGGCCCCATACAGTTGATTGAGTTGCCAGAGTGGTTTTGGCTTGTGGAGGAATGTAGACAAGCCGTGATAATTACTGATGAGCACTCTCTTGGTAGATTAAAGGGTCTGCAGTTTACCATGAGGTGTTCTATATATCATGTGAGCAAAAGCTCCAGATTTCCTTCACACAAGAAGCAGCTGTTATTTATGATAAAACACCTCCCTTTGTGTTCCTTCGAAGTTGGCCGTCCTGCTGCCACTGCATGGAGAATCTACAGAGTACTACGTCATCATCCAGGGAAGGATATTCTTGTCTCATTGCGCACTAGCGACTCCTGTGGCAGGCCGGGCACAGTGCACGCTGACCAGGTCGCCAGGTGTACGGTGTTTCCTCCGACACATTGGTGCGGCTGGCTTCCTGGTTGGATGTGACCCATGGCTCTCGACCTTCGCCTCTCCCGAGTCCGTACGGGAGTTGCAGCGATGAGACAAGACTGTAACTACCAATTGGGTACCACGAAATTGGGGAGAAAAAAAAGGGGTAAATTATTTTTTTTTAAAATATATATATATATTTATATTTTTTTTAACGTCTGGTAGGAGACTCTCGAATGAAGCTCATCCATCTTATTCTCCAGTGACCGGACATTTGAAAATGGAGGGGAGCATCATTCGGGTTTCTTTCTTCGCCTCAATTTCACCAGGACTTCACCTCCTCTCCCGCGTTTATGGCTGCAGCATTTTGACAGCACATGGAACAAAGGAATGGGGTCGGGTATGAACAGTGGAACAGCTGAGCCGGAGATTAAGTCATATTTGAAGTCTAATTGAAGGTTAGTAACTGTCGAGCCGATGTCCAGAAGTGCTTGGTGGTCATATGTGATACTAGTATAAACTTTATGTACAGACAAAGTTAAGATAAACATTGAAGTCACTAAATAGAAAAGCTGGAACTCGTACGCCTTCTCTGATTGGGTTGGAACTCGTAAGCCTTCTCTGATTGGGTTGGAACTCGTAAGCCTTCGCTGTTGGCGCCATCTTTCACACATGATTGACTGTTTGATAGACTGGCTGACTGTTTGATAGACTGACTGACTGTTTGACAGACTGACTGACTGTTTGATAGACTGACTGACCTTTTGATAGACTGACTGACTGACCTTTTAACAGACTGGCTGACTGACTGTTTGATAGACTGACTGACTGTTTGATAGACTGACTGACTGTTTGACAGACTGACTGACTGTTTGATAGACTGACTGACCTTTTGATAGACTAACTGACCTTTTGATAGACTGACTGACTGACCTTTTAACAGACTGGCTGACTGACTGTTTGATAGACTGACTGACTGTTTGATAGACTGGCTGACTGTTTGACAGACTGACTGACTGTTTGATAGACTGACTGACTGTTTGATAGACTGACTGACTGTTTGATAGACTGACTGACCTTTTGATAGACTGACTGACTGTTTGACAGACTGACTGACTGTTTGACAGACTGGTCAGGTACTCACTCTGTGTCGTCCCCATGGGAGATAGGGCTACCGGGGACAACAACCCCACCTGTCCTAACCGCCCCCCCAGCTGTAACCCCTGCCCCAGCTCCACAGAGTGCTTCCTACTCAGAGACTGGGGCTTGGCTGAGCCGGGGCTTGTTCCCGGGGGGGGCGTAGGACACTTAAGGAGACCACTGGTAGCCTGCGCTGAACTATACAGGTTACCTGGAGAGAGGAGAGGAGGAAGAGAGGGAGCAGGGAGAGATGGGAGAAAGTCGAAGCACCAATCAGATGTCAGGTAGAGAAGAACAACTTTCTGGTATGAGATGCAGCCGCAGACCTCCAGGCTGGTTAGAGAGGGGGGTAACCTGAGGAGCTGCTGCCCGACCCGGAGGGTAGTTTGACGGGGGGAGGCCGGTGCTTCACCCCCGTCCCCAACACACCTGAGGACTGAACCAAGGCTGATAGACCATCCACCTGGGGACACACAGCGGGCATTAGGTGAATCAACAACAAGCTCTGTCTCTCTACTGGCTGAGAGTTGGTTCTACAGTGTCTCTCTGCTGGCTGAGAGTTGGTTCTACAGTGTCTCTCTGCTGGCTGAGAGTTGGTTCTACAGTGTCTCTCTGCTGGCTGAGAGTTGGTTCTACAGTGTCTCTCTGCCAGGCTGAGAGTTGGTTCTACAGTGTGTTGTGGTGTGTCTCTCTGCCAGGCTGAGAGTTGGTTCTACAGTGTGTTGTGGTGTGTCTCTCTGCTGGCTGAGAGTTGGTTCTACAGTGTCTCTCTGCCAGGCTGAGAGTTGGTTCTACAGTGTGTTGTGGTGTGTCTCTCTGCCAGGCTGAGAGTTGGTTCTACAGTGTCTCTCTGCCAGGCTGAGAGTTGGTTCTACAGTGTCTCTCTGCCAGGCTGAGAGTTGGTTCTACAGTGTGTTGTGTTGTGTCTCTCTGCCAGGCTGAGAGTTGGTTCTACAGTGTCTCTCTGCCAGGCTGAGAGTTGGTTCTACAGTGTGTTGTGGTGTGTCTCTCTGCCAGGCTGAGAGTTGGTTCTACAGTGTCTCTCTGCCAGGCTGAGAGTTGGTTCTACAGTGTGTTGTGGTGTGTCTCTCTGCCAGGCTGAGAGTTGGTTCTACAGTGTCTCTCTGCCAGGCTGAGAGTTGGTTCTACAGTGTCTCTCTACTGGCTGAGAGTTGGTTCTACAGTGTGTTGTGGTGTGTCTCTCTACTGGCTGAGAGTTGGTTCTACAGTGTGTTGTGGTGTGTCTCTCTGCCAGGCTGAGAGTTGGTTCTACAGTGTGTTGTGGTGTGTCTCTCTACTGGCTGAGAGTTGGTTCTACAGTGTGTTGTGGTGTGTCTCTCTGCCAGGCTGAGAGTTTGTTCTACAGTGTGTTGTGGTGTGTCTCTCTGCCAGGCTGAGAGTTTGTTCTACAGTGTGTTGTGGTGTGTACCTCTGTCTCTCTACTGGCTGAGAGTTGGTTCTGTCCCATGATGCCTGAGTTCCGAGACATTTTCACCTGGCACTTCACGTCCTGCTCATACACACCTTTATACTGGGATAGAAACCTGGAACACACACACACACACCAGTCAACGCCCTACAACACAGTCAACGCCCTACAACACAGTCAACGCCCTACAACACAGTCAACGCCCTACAGCACAGCCAACGCCCTACAACACAGCCAACGCCCTACAACACAGTCAACGCCCTACAACACAGTCAACGCCCTACAACACAGTCAACGCCCTACAACACAGCCAACGCCCTACAACACAGCCAACGCCCTACAACACAGCCAACGCCCTACAACACAGCCAACGCCCTACAACACAGCCAACGCCCTACAACACAGCCAACGCCCTACAACACAGCCAACGCCCTACAACACAGCCAACGCCCTACAACACAGCCAACGCCCTACAACACAGCCAACGCCCTACAACACAGCCAACGCCCTACAACACAGCCAACGCCCTACAACACAGTCAACGCCCTACAACACAGTCAACGCTCTACAACACAGCCAACGCCCTACAACACAGTCAACGCCCTACAACACAACCAACGTCCTACAACACAGCCAACGCCCTACAACACAGCCAACGCTCTACAACACAGCCAACGCTCTACAACACAGCCAACGCCCTACAACACAGTCAACGCCCTACAACACAGCCAGCGCTCTACAACACAGTCAAAGCTCTACAACACAGTCAACGCCCTACAACACAGCCAACGCCCTACAACACAGCCAACGCCCTACAACACAGCCAACGCCCTACAACACAGTCAACGCCCTACAACACAGCCAACGCCCTACAACACAGTCAACGCCCTACAACACAGCCAACGCCCTACAACACAGTCAACGCTCTACAACACAGTCAACGCCCTACAACACAGTCAACGCTCTACAACACAGCCAACGCTCTACAACACAGTCAACGCCCTACAACACAGTCAACGCTCTACAACACAGCCAACGCCCTACAACACAGTCAACGCCCTACAACACAGTCAACGCCCTACAACACAGTCAACGCCCTACAGCACAGCCAACGCTCTACAACACAGTCAACGCCCTACAACACAGCCAACGCCCTACAACACAGCCAACGCCCTACAACACAGTCAACGCTCTACAACACAGTCAACGCCCTACAACACAGCCAACGCCCTACAACACAGTCGGCGCCCTACAACACAGTCAACGCCCTACAACACAGCCAACGCCCTACAACACAGCCAACGCCCTACAACACAGTCAACGCCCTACAACACAGCCAACGCCTTACAACACAGCCAACGCCCTACAACACAGTCAACGCCCTACAACACAGTCAACGCCTTACAACACAGCCAACGCCCTACAACACAGCCAACGCCCTACAACACAGCCAACGCCCTACAACAGCCAACGCCCTACAACACAGCCAACGCCCTACAACACAGCCAACGCCCTACAACACAGCCAACGCCCTACAACACAGCCAACGCCCTACAACACAGCCAACGCTCTACAACACAGCCAACGCTCTACAACACAGCCAACGCCCTACAACACAGTCAACGCCCTACAACACAGCCAGCGCTCTACAACACAGTCAAAGCTCTACAACACAGTCAACGCCCTACAACACAGCCAACGCCCTACAACACAGCCAACGCCCTACAACACAGCCAACGCCCTACAACACAGTCAACGCCCTACAACACAGCCAACGCCCTACAACACAGTCAACGCCCTACAACACAGCCAACGCCCTACAACACAGTCAACGCTCTACAACACAGTCAACGCCCTACAACACAGTCAACGCTCTACAACACAGCCAACGCTCTACAACACAGTCAACGCCCTACAACACAGTCAACGCTCTACAACACAGCCAACGCCCTACAACACAGTCAACGCCCTACAACACAGTCAACGCCCTACAACACAGTCAACGCCCTACAGCACAGCCAACGCTCTACAACACAGTCAACGCCCTACAACACAGCCAACGCCTACAACACAGCCAACGCCCTACAACACAGTCAACGCTCTACAACACAGACAACGCCCTACAACACAGCCAACGCCCTACAACACAGTCGGCGCCCTACAACACAGTCAACGCCCTACAACACAGCCAACGCCCTACAACACAGCCAACGCCCTACAACACAGTCAACGCCCTACAACACAGCCAACGCCTTACAACACAGCCAACGCCCTACAACACAGTCAACGCCCTACAACACAGTCAACGCCTTACAACACAGCCAACGCCCTACAACACAGCCAACGCCCTACAACAGCCAACGCCCTACAACACAGCCAACGCCCTACAACACAGCCAACGCCCTACAACACAGCCAACGCCCTACAACACAGCCAACGCCCTACAACACAGTCAACGCCCTACAACACAGCCAACGCCCTACAACACAGCCAACGCCCTACAACACAGCCAACGCCCTACAACAGCCAACGCCCTACAACACAGCCAACGCCCTACAACACAGCCAACGCCCTACAACACAGCCAACGCCCTACAACACAGCCAACGCTCTACAACACAGCCAACGCCCTACAACACAGCCAACGCTCTACAACACAGTCAACGCCCTACAACACAGCCAACGCCCTACAACAGAGAACAAATGTTTTCAGAAAGAACAAATAGACAAGTCACTTACCGATCAGCATCTCTCTTTGAGCCTATTAGGGACCTGGTGGGAAGAAAGACACTGTCAAAGCCAGTCAAAATATGATGTTCCTCTGCGGGTTTGCACCCTCCCCCCTCCTTACGCTGGATGTAGGAGGTGAAGGTCGCTGTTGTCTTCCTCAGCGCAGTAGATCTTTCCGTAGACCAGAGGGTCGCCCACCGACTGGAAGATGGACACCTTGGTCCTCTGGCCCCCGACCTCACACTCAAACGTATAGTTATCTATCACTTCCTGTCCGGGGGGGAGATAAAGAGTGTGACACTAGGAAGAGAGTAGTCTTACCTCTGCAGGCCAGACAGTGGGTCAGTAAGAGGGGAAGATAAAGAGTGTGACACCAGGGAGTGAGAAGTCTTACCTCTGCAGGCCAGACAGTGGGTCAGTAAGAGGGGAAGATAAAGAGTGTGACACCAGGGAGTGAGAAGTCTTACCTCTGCAGGCCAGACAGTGGGTCAGTAAGAGGGGAAGATAAAGAGTGTGACACCAGGGAGTGAGAAGTCTTACCTCTGCAGGCCAGACAGTGGGTCAGTAAGAGGGGAAGATAAAGAGTGTGACACCAGGAAGTGAGAAGTCTTACCTCTGCAGGCCAGACAGTGGGTCAGTAAGAGGGGAAGATAAAGAGTGTGACACCAGGAAGTGAGAAGTCTTACCTCTGCAGGCCAGACAGTGGGTCAGTAAGAGGGGAAGATAAAGAGTGTGACACCAGGGAGTGAGAAGTCTTACCTCTGCAGGCCAGACAGTGGGTCAGTAAGAGGGGAAGATAAAGAGTGTGACACCAGGAAGTGAGAAGTCTTACCTCTGCAGGCCAGACAGTGGGCTGAGACTCCTGCAACCTCACTGACTTCTCTACCACTGCATATTTCTCTACCTGGGAACACAGAGGCAGTTTGAGCATGAACACTACTCAGGGCTCAATTCCAATTAAAGGCAGTCAAATTCAGGAAGTAAACTGAAACCCCAATTCAATAATTGAAAAAAATAAAAATAATAATTGGCATCTATTTTCAATGAGCTCAATAAGCTGAAAAAGGAGAAACTATTTTATTTAAAAAAAAAAAATGTATTTTTAATTTAAATCACTTTCTGAAATGACTGACTTCAATTGATATTGACCCCCGACCCTGGTCCATATCTCTGACCGACAACGGTCGTGGCAGACAGGTGGGCGTGGTCGAGAAAAGACTCACATCAATCTCCTTGGGGACAGTGAGTTGGCAGCTGCTCTGCTTCCACATGTCCACACACTGTGAACGAGAGAAGGGGACAGAACGGTAAGAGGTCAGTCTGAACTCAGTGTGTTGTTGGGATTGGATTTGTAAAAAGGTGTTTGTAAATTGGAGGGTAATTGTGATCTCAACTTTTCCGGCCTTGGAGATCTTCAGGTCTATCGAGAGGGCCGGCTTCCTCTCCTTCCTCCTCTGCAGGTAGTCATAGAGACGCAGCTGGGGGGGCGTGGGCAGGTAGGACAGCTCCTGCTGATGGTTCAGCGCCGCCCGAGAGTGATGCTTAAAACAACTATGGAAAGAGGAGAGACAGGTCAGTGTGTCTCTCAGAACAGCTGGAGATCAGGTATGCAGAATAGCTAGTGCAGGTGTGTGTGTTTTCAGGTGACTGTGTGTGTGTCTGTGTGTGTAGCGTGCCTCTGTGTGTGTGTGTGTCTGTGTGTGTCTGTGTCTGTGTGTGTGTGTCTGTGTCTGTGTGTGTCTGTGTGTGTGTGTGTGTCTGTGTGTGTCTGTGTGTGTCTGTGTGTGTATGTGTGTGTGTCTGTGTATGTATGTGAGTGTGTGTATGTATGTGTGTGTGTGTGTGTGTGTGTGTGTGTGTGTGTGTGTGCATATGTATGTGTGTGTGTGTATGTATGTGTGTGTGTGTATGTATGTGTGTGTGTGTATGTATGTGTGTGTGTGTGTGTATGTATGTGTGTGTGTATGTATGTGTGTGTGTGTGTGTGTGTGTACCGTTTCATAGAGTGAGTGTTCATCTTCTGCTTGTTATAGAGCAGGTGGTTGGCTGTACAGGTGACAGAGAGAGATGGATCCAGACACAGAGGATCAGCTGTGGCCAGCAGTAACTGGCTCTCCAACTGGAACTTATCGTCCTGGAGAGGGGAGAGAGGAGAGAGGAGAGGGGGGAGAGGGGAGAGGGGGAGAGAGGAGAGGGGAGAGGGGAGAGGAGAGGGGAGAGGGGAGAGGGGAGAGGGGAGAGAGGAGAGAGGAGAGGGGAGAGGAGAGAGGAGAGAGGAGAGAGAGAGAGGAGAGATGGAGAGGAGAGGGGGAGAGGAGAGATGGATCCAGACACAGAGGATCAGCTGTGGCCAGCAGTAACTGGCTCTCCAACTGGAACTTATCGTCCTGGAGAGGGGAGAGAGGAGAGGAGAGAGGAGAGGGAGGAGAGGAGAGGGGGAGAGGAGAGGGGAGAGGGGGAGAGAGGAGAGGGGAGGGGGAGGGGGAGAGGAGGGAGAGAGGAGAGGGGAGAGGGAGGAGAGGGGAGAGGAGAGAGGAGAGGGGGAGAGAGGGAGAGGGGGAGAGGGGAGAGGGGGAGGAGAGGGGGAGAGAGGAGAGGAGGGAGAGGGGGAGAGGGGAGAGGGGGAGAGAGGAGAGAGGGGGAGAGAGGAGAGAGGGGGGAGAGGGAGAGAGGAGAGGGAGGGAGGGGAGAGGGAGAGAGAGGGAGAGGAGAGGGGGAGAGGAGAGGGAGAGGAGGATGGAGAGGAGAGAGGGAGGGAGAGATGGAGAGAGGATCAGCTGTGGAGGGGACTGGATCGTCCTGGAGAGGGGGAGGGGAGAGGGGAGAGGGGGAGAGGGGAGAGAGGGAGAGAGGAGAGGGGAGAGGGAGGGGGAGAGGGAGAGAGAGGAGAGGGGGAGAGGGGGAGAGAGGGAGGGAGGAGAGAGGGAGGAGGAGGAGAGGGGGAGAGAGGGAGAGGAGAGAGAGAGGAGAGGGGAGGAGAGGGGGAGAGAGGGAGAGAGAGGAGAGGGGGAGAGAGAGAGGAGAGGGAGAGGAGAGGGGGAGAGAGGGAGAGAGGAGAGGGGAGAGAGGAGAGGGGAGAGAGAGAGGGGAGGAGAGAGGAGAGAGGGGAGAGGGGGAGAGAGGAGAGGGGGAGAGGAGAGGGGAGAGGGGGAGAGAGGAGAGGAGTGGGGGAGAGAGGAGAGGGGAGAGGGAGAGAGGGAGAGGGGAGAGGAGAGGGGAGAGGGGGGAGAGGAGAGAGAGAGAGGAGAGAGAGGAGAGGGAGAGGAGGAGAGAGGAGAGGGGAGAGGAGAGGGAGAGGAGAGAGGAGGAGGAGAGGGGGAGAGAGAGGAGAGGAGAGGAGAGGGGAGAGGGAGGAGGAGGAGGGGAGAGAGGGAGAGGGGAGAGGAGAGAGGAGAGGAGGGAGGGGAGAGGGGAGAGGGAGAGGAGAGGGGAGAGGGGGAGAGAGGAGAGGAGAGGTGGAATGAGATGAGGAGAAATTAGGAGAGAGGGGAATGAGAGGAGATGAGAGGAGAAATGAGACATGAGAGAAGGAGAGGTGAGAGAGGAGGAGGGGAGAGAGAGAGGAGAAAATGAGAGGAGGACAAGAGAGGAGAGATGAGAGGAAGACAAGAGAGGAGAGAGATGAGAGGAGGACAAGAGAGGAGAGATGAGAGGAGGACAAGGAGAGGGGAGAGATAAGAGGGGGATAGATGAAGAGGGCGGTGATAAGGGAGGATAGATGAAGAGGAAGGTGATAAGGGGGGATAGATGAAGAGGAAGGTGATAAGGGAGGAGAGATGAAGAGAGAGGAGAAACATGCAAGAAGGGTGGAGAGAAGAGAGGGGAGAGGGGGGGAAGGGAGAGAGGGAGAGGGGAGAGGGAGGAGGAGAGAGAGAGGGGAGAGAGGAGAGGGAGAGGAGAGGAGAGAGAGAGGAGAGGAGAGGAGGGGAGGGAGAGAGGAGAGGGGAGAGAGGAGAGAGAGAGAGGGGAGGAGAGGGGAGAGGGGAGAGAGGAGAGGAGGGGGAGAGGAGAGGGGGAGAGAGGAGAGGGAGAGAGGGAGGGGAGAGTGGAGAGGAGAAGAGAGGAAAAGAGGGGGAGTGAAGATGAAGGGAAGATAAGAACAGAGCAGGTAAATTAAATAAATCAGATGTGAGATCCCCATCACTGAATCTCAGAACATTTCTCAGTGTTCCTATACCATCTCGTTGAGGTGTGATCAGGTTCGTATGACCTCGGTAACTCACCTGTGTCCATTTGTGGAGGTCACTGGTCATGGCATGGACGTCACAGATCAGTGTCTGGGGATAGCAGGGTCAAAGGTCAGAATTTAGTATCCAACACGTTCCAAGCTGTACTGATTGATGATACTCCTTTTTCTCACCAATTTTGTGGTTTCCAATTGAGTAGGTACAGCCTTGTCCCAGAGGCTGCAGCTCCCCTACGGACTGGGGAGAGACGAAGGGGGACGAGGAGCCACGCGAGAGGAGGAGGAGAGGGGGACCCTGCAAACCACAGAAGAGGGGAGAGACAGGGGTGAAGGCCAGACGCACCAATGTGTCGGAGGAAACACCATCGAGTCGGCGAGAGAGAAATCAGCTTGCAGGCTCCGGCCCACCACAAGGAGTCGCTAGAGCGAGAGGAGAGAGAGGAGAGGAAATCCCGGCCGGCCAAACCCTCCCCCAACCCGGACGAGGGAGCTGGGCCAGGGATTGTGCACCGCCTCATGGGTCTCCTGTCATGAGCCGGCTGTAAAGCAGCCTGGGATCGAACCCGAGTCTGGGAGTGACGCCTCAAGCACTGCGATGCAGTGGCTCAGGGGGAGCGCTGCGCCACTCGGGAGGCCTTCTGCACTTCATTCTAATTTACATTTACATTTAATAGCAAATCATCACCACTCTGACATAACGGTCAGGCTTCTCCCTCTCCTGCATGGCAGGTTCTACTGACATAGAGGAACCAGTCAAAGGTTTGGACAGGAGAGGACTCATTCAAGGATTTTTATTTATATTTGACTAGGGAGAGGACATTGTAGAATAATAGTGAAGACATCAGAACTATGAAATAACACCTATGGAATCATGTGGTAAGAGGAAAAAAGTGTATATTTTATATTTGAGATTGCTCAAATAGCCAACCTTTGCCTTGATGACAGCTTTGCACACTCTTGGTATTCTCTCAACCAGTTTCATGAGGTAACCTGGAATGCATTTCAATTAACCTGTTGATGAAGAGAGGGGGAGAGAGGGATTTCATTTTTGGATGAGGAAAACGTTCCCCGTTTTAAACAAGATATTTTGTCAGGAAAAGATGCTCGAACTATGCATATAATTGCTAGAGGGGAGAAAGAAAACACTCTGACGTGTCCAGAAATACAAAGATCTTCTCTGAAGGCGTGCCCTAAAACGTGAGCTTCAGGCAAAACCAAGATGAGATGGCATCCAGGAAATGACAAGGATTTTGAGGCTCTGTTTTTCATGATCTCCTTATATGGCTGTGAACGCAAGAGGAATGAGTCTGCCCTTTCTGTCGTTTCCCCAAGGTGTCTGCAGGGGCATTGTGACGTATTTGTGGGCAGATCATTGGAAGATTGACCATAACAGGGGGACCAGATTTACCACGTGTCCGCCCGGTGTCCTGCGCGGGAGAATTGGTGCGCAAAAGTCACCTGCCAGTATTTTTCCATGGGATAGAGAGGAAGCAAGCTTCCAGGGGAACTGCATGTCAATGAAGAGATATGTGAAAAAACACCTTGAGGATTGATTCCAAACAACGTTTGCCATGTTTCGGTCGATATTATGTAGTTAATCCGGAAAAAGTTTCACGTTGTAGGTGACTGCATTTTCGGTTCGTTTCGGTAGCCAGACGCAATGTAGAAAACGGAACGAGAGGGGGAGACACAGACGCTTTCAGGAAACACTGCGCATTTGGTATGTGACTGAGAGAGGGGATTGAAAACATCAGAAGCTCTTCAAAGGTAAATGATTTTATTTATTTGGTTATCTGGTTTTTGTGAAAATGGAGCGTGCTACATGCTACACAAAAGAGGGGCTAGGCTAGGGGAGCATACTCTTACACAAATTAGTCAATTTCTATGGTTCAAAAGCATATTTTGAAAATCTGAGATGACAGTGTTGTTAGAGAAAGGCTAAGCTTGAGCAAACGCATTATTTTAATTTTATTTGCGATTTTCAGAAATCGTTAACGTTGCGTTATGCTAATGAGCCTGAGGCTTTAGAGAGAGGGAGGGGAACCCGGATCCGGGTTGGGGAGGGAGAGGGGGGAGAGGGGAGTTAACAGGTGTGCCTTGTTAAAAGTACATTTTAGAGTGTTCCTCTGGTTCTTACCTGCATGGTGTCTGTTCTACCCATTAATGTCTATGTTTCTAGAGCAATGGTATTCAAAGTGGGGGTAGGAGGTGAGAGAGGAGAGGGGGGTATCTGCTAGCATGCTAACAGATATGTCCATAGATCCCCAGTATATTGCGCTAATGCTAGTTAGCATTGGCTCACAAAACTACCTTCATACTGGAAAGAGACATTTCCAATGAATCGTGAGAGGAGATCCTTTAAGGTTTTGTTGTTCGATTTGGGGTGATAAGGGGTGAAGAAAAGGTTTGAGTACCACTGTTCTCCTGCTTCTCACCTGCATGGTGTCTGCTCTTTACGTTATATTTCTAGGAGGATTGTAGAAGGCAGTGCTAGTTCCTACCTGCATGGTGTCTGCTCTTTACGTTATATTTCTAGGATTGTAGAAGGAAGTGCTAGTTCCTACCTGCATGGTGTCTGCTCTTTACGTTATATGTCTAGGAATTGTAGAAGGCAGTGCTAGTTCCTACCAGATGTGTGTTCCTGAATTACGTTATATTTCTAGGATTGTGTGAAGGCAGTGCTAGTTCCTACCTGCATGGTGTCTGCTCTGGACGTTATATTTCAGGATTGTAGAAGGCAAAGTGCTAGTTCCAACCTGCATGGTGTCTGCTCTTTACCGTTATATTTCTAGGATTGTAGAAGGTCCCGCTGCTAGTTCCTACCTGCATGGTGGGTCGTAGCAGGACGTGTCTGCACTGGAAGGAGGGCATCTTAGTGTTGCCAGACTGTCTGGAGGTCTCGAACCTCAGCTACCACACAGCCACAGTGGAAGATGTTCACCTGGACAAGGAGACAGAGAGGAGACAAGGAGACAGAGGGGGGACGAGGAGACAGAGAGGGGACAAGGAGTCAGGGGGGGGCCTTCTGCACTTCAAGGAGACAGAGAGGGGACAAGGAGACAGAGAGGGGACAAGGAGACAGAGGGGGGGACGGAGCAACATTGTAGAATAATAGTGAAGACATCACAACCAGAGGGGAGGTATATTTTATATTTGGAGAAAGAGCCACCCTTTGGGAACAAGGTATTCTCTCAACAGATGAGGTAACCTGGGACAAGGAGACAGTGTGCCTTGGGAAAAGTACATTTTTAGAGTGTTCCTCTGGGGGGACAGATGGGGTTCTACCCATTAATGTCTAGTCAGAGCAAGACAAAGTGGGGGAGGCAATACAAACAGACATGTCCACAGACACCTGGGACTACTCTAAGTTAGATCCACCAGGTTACTGGAAAGAGAACACATATCCCTAAGGGACTTCTCAGGTTCCCCGGAGGAACACATACCTGGGACTTCTCATTTCTAGGAGGAACACATACCTGGGACTTCTCAGGATAGGAGGAACACACACCTGGTGTCTTCTCTAAGAGATCCACCAGGATTGGAGGCAGGAACCACATACCTGGGACTACTCTAAGAGATCCACCAGGATTGTAGTCTCGAACACATACCTGGGACTACTCAGGATTGGAGGAACACACACCTGGGAGACAGAGGGGACAAGAGATCCACAAGGAGATTGGAGGAACACACCTGGGACTTCTCTAAGAGATCCACCAGGATTGGAGGAACACATACCTGGGACTACTCTAAGAGATCCACCAGGATTGGAGGAACAATACCTGGGACTAGTCAGAGAGTTGGAGGACACACACACCTGGGACTACTAGGATAGGAGGAACACATACCTGGGACTTCTCTAAGAGATCCACTCAGGATTGGAGGAACACATACCTGGGACTTCTCTAAGAGATCCACCAGGATTGGAGGAACACACACCTGGGACTACTCAGGATAGGAGGAACACACACCTGGGACTTCTCTAAGAGATCCACAAGGATTGGAGGAACACATACCTGGGACTTCTCTAAGAGATCCACCAGGATTGAGGAACACACACCTGGACTTCTCTAAGAGATCCACCAGGATTGGAGGAACACACACCTGGGAGTACTTAAGAGATCCACCAGGATAGGAGGAACACACACCTGGGACTTCTCTAAGAGATCCACCAGGATTGGAGGAACACATACCTGGGACTACTCTAAGAGATCCACCAGGATAGGAGGAACACATACCTGGGACTTCTCTAAGAGATCCACCAGCATTGGAGGAACACACACCTGGGACTTCTCTAAGAGATCCACCAGGATTGGAGGAACACACACCTGGGACTTCTCTAAGGATCCACCAGGATTGGAGGAACACACACCTGGGACTTCTCTAAGAGATCCACCAGCATTGGAGGAACACATACCTGGGACTTCTCTAAGAGATCCACCAGGATAGGAGGAACACATACCTGGGACTTCTCAGGATAGGAGGAACACATACCTGGGACTTCTCTAAGGATAGGAGGAACACACACCTGGGACTTCTCTAAGAGATCCACCAGGATTGGAGGAACACATACCTGGGACTTCTCTAAGAGATCCACCAGCATTGGAGGAACACACACCTGGGACTACTCTAAGAGATCCACCAGGATTGGAGGAACACACACCTGGGACTTCTCTAAGAGATCCACCAGCATTGGAGGAACACACACCTGGGACTTCTCTAAGAGATCCACCAGGATTGGAGGAACACACACCTGGGACTACTAGGATAGGAGGAACACACAACACACACCTGGGACTTCTCTAAGAGATCCACCAGGATTGGAGGAACACACACCTGGGACTACTCTAAGAGATCCACCAGGATAGGAGGAACACACACCTGGGACTACTCTAAGAGATCCACCAGGATAGGAGGAACACACACCTGGGACTTCTCTAAGAGATCCACCAGGATAGGAGGAACACACACCTGGGACTTCTCTAAGAGATCCACCAGGATTGGAGGAACACATACCTGGGACTTCTCTAAGAGATCCACCAGGATTGGAGGAAGCTCCTCGGCGTCCAGGTACTCCAACAGCTGTCCTTCCTCATACGGCAGACGGATCGTCTCAGAGTCTAGCAAACAAAAACAAACAAACATAAACATCCTTCCAAAATGAAACATACAGTACCTCAGATATTCAATGATACCAACATACAGTGTGGTGTGTGTGTGGTGTCGTCAGCATATACGGTGTGTGTGATTTTAAGGGTTCGGTGAGGATCGATTGATCGCGGACTCTCACCAGATCCATTCTTGCCGAGGAGCATGAGGGAGTAACCCTTGTTGCCGGGGTAAAGGTTGACCACCAGACAAGACACTGATTCCTGAGACACCAGCTTCTCCAGCAGGTTGACATTCCTACGCAGCTTCTAACCAGGAAGTACAGAACAACCACCATCAACGATCACTAAATGATACAGGCGTATCAATTCAAAGATGCATTCAAACCCCTATGCAGCCTCTACACAGGGAAGGACATGAACCAATCAATTGAATGACTCAGACATAATCATTAACAATAAATATTATAGGATGATTGATAACAATTCATTGGCATGACCAAACAGCTTCTAACCAGGAAGTACAGGAAAACAATGTTCAATCATCATTCACTGATTACAGGAATAGATACGCAGGAAGATTCAATCACATTCCTCCAGGGCTTCTGAACGGGGAGACACTAGGAAAATACTCTTCAACTAACCGGTACCCCCTGTATGTAGCCTCCACATTGACTCTGTACCGTAACACCCTGTATGTAGCCTCCACATTGACTCTGTACCGTAACACCCTGTATGTAGCCTCCACATTGACTCTGTACCGTAATACCCTGTATATAGCCTCCACATTGACTCTGTACCCGTAACACCCTGTATGTAGCCTCCACATTGACTCTGTACCGTAACACCCTGTATATAGCCTCATTGACTCTGTACCGTGCCCCCTGTATGTAGCCTCCACATTGACTCTGTACCGTAACCCCCTGTATATAGCCTCACATTGACTCTGTCCGGTACCCCCTGTATATATCCTCCACATTGACTCTGTACCGTAACACCCTGTATATAGCCTCCACATTGACTCTGTACCGGTACCCCCTGTATATAGCCTCCACATTGACTCTGTACCAGTACCCCCTGTATATAGCCTCACATTGACTCAGTACTGGTACCCCCTGTATGTAGCCTCCACATTGACTCTGTACCGGTACCCCCTGTATATAGCCTCCACATTGACTCTGTACCGGTACCCCCTGTATATAGCCTCCACGTGACTCTGTGCCCGGTACCCCCTGTATATAGACTCCACATTGACTCTGTACCGGTACCCCCTGTATATATAGCCACAACATTGACTCTGTACCGGTACCCCCTGTATATAGCCTCCACATTGACTCTGTACCGGTACCCCCTGTATATAGCCTCCACATTGACTCTGTACCGTAACCCCCTGTATATAGCCTCCACATTGACTCTGTACCGTAATACCCTGTATATAGCCTCCACATTGACTCTGTACCGGTACCCCCTGTATATAGCCTCCACATTGACTCTGACCTCTGCCTCCACATTGACTCTGTACCAGTACCCCCTGTATATAGCCTCCACATTGACTCTGTACCGGTACCCCCTGTATATAGCCTCACATTGACTCTGTACCGGTACCCCCTGTATATAGCCTCCACATTGACTCTGTACCGTAATACCCTGTATATAGCCTCCACATTGACTCTGTACTGGTACCCCCTGTATATAGCCTCACATTGACTCTGTACCGGTACCCCTGTATATAGCCTCCACATTGACTCTGTACCGTAACCCCCTGTATATAGCCTCCACATTGACTCTGTACCGTAATACCCTGTATATAGCCTCCACATTGACTCTGTACCGGTACCCCTGTATATAGCCTCCACATTGACTCTGTACCGGTACCCCCTGTATATAGCCTCCACATTGACTATGTACCGGTACCCCCTGTATATAGCCTCCACATTGACTCTGTACCGGTACCCCCTGTATACCTATTGCCTCCGGTACTGTATATGACTCTGTGCCGTGCCCCCTGTATATAGCCTCCACATTGACTCTGTACCGGTACCCCCCTGTATATAGCCTCCACATTGACTCTGTACCGGTACCCCCTGTATATAGCCTCCACATTGACTCTGTACGGTACCCCCTGTATAACTGGCTCACATTGACTCTATACCGTAACACCTGTATATAGCCTCCACATTGACTCTGTAACGTAACACCCTGTATATAGCCTCCACATTGACTCTGTACCAGTACCCCCTGTATATAGCCTCCACATTGACTCTGTACCGTACCCCTGTATATAACCTCCACATTGACTCTGTACCGGCACCCCCTGTATATAGCCTCACATTGACTCTGTACCGGTAACCCCTGTATATAGCCTCCACATTGACTCTGTACCCGGTACCCCCTGTATATAGCCTCCACATTGACTCTGTACCAGTACCCCCTGTATAGAGCCTCCACATTGACTCTGTGCAGTCTGCAACCCCCTGTATATAGCCTCCACATTGACTCTGTACCACCCCTGTATATAGCCTCCACATTGACTCTGTACCGTAACCCCTGTATATAACCTCCACATTGACTCTGTACCGGTACCCCCTGTATATAGCCCTCCACATTGACTCTGTACCAGGCACCCCCTGTATATAGCCTCCACATTGACTCTGTACCGTAAGGCACCCTGTATATAGCCTCACATTGACTCTGTGCCGGTACCCCCTGTATATAGCCTCCACGTTGACTCTATACCGTAATACCCTGTATATAGCCTCCCACATTGACTCTGTACCGCGTAACACCCTGTATATAGCCTCCACATTGACTCTGTACCCGGGACCCCCTGTATATAAGCCTCGTTGACTCTGTACCGTTACCCCCTGTATATAGCCTCCACATTGACTCTGTACCGGTACCCCCTGTATATAGCCTCCACATTGACTATGTACCGGTACCCCCTGTATATAGTCTCCACATTGACTCTGTATCGTAACACCCTGTATATAGCCTCCACATTGACTCTGTACCGGTAACCCCTGTATATAGTCCACATTGACTCTGTGCAGGTACCCCCGGCCTGCGCCTCCACATTGACTCTGCGGTACCCCCTGTGCCCCTCCACATTGACTCTATGCCGTAATACCTGCATATAGCCTCCACATTGACTCTGTGCGTAACCCCCCTGTATATAGCCTCCATATTGACTCTGTGCCGGTAACCCCCTGTATATAGCCTCCACATTGACTCTGTACCAGCACCCCTGTATATAGCCTCCACATGACTCTGTACCGTAATACCCTGTATATAGCCTCCACATTGACTCTGTACCGTAACACCCTGTATATAGCCTCCACATTGACTCTGTACCGTAACACCCTGTATATAGCCTCCACATTGACTCTGTACCGTAATACCCTGTATATATAGCCTCCACATTTGACTCTGTACCGGGTCCCCCTGTATAGTCTCACATTAACTCTGCACCGTAATACCCTGTATATAGCCTCCACATTGACTCTGTACCGTAACACCCTGTATATAGCCTCCACATTGACTCTGTACCGGTACCCCTGTATATAGCCTCCACATTGACTCTATACCGGTACCCCCTGTATATAGCCTCCACATTGACTCTGTACCGGTACCCCCTGTATATAGCCTCCACATTGACTCTGTACCGTAATACCCTGTATATAGCCTCCACATTGACTCTGTACCGGTACCCCCCTGTATCGCCTCCACATTGACTCTGTACCGTAATACCCTGTATATAGCCTCCACATTGACTCTGTACCGTAACACCCTGTATAGTCTCCACATTAACTCTGCACCGTAATACCCTGTATATAGCCTCCACATTGACTCTGTACCGTAACACCCTGTATATAGCCTCCACATTGACTCTGTACCGGTACCCCCTGTATATAGCCTCCACATTGACTCTATACCGGTACCCCCTGTATATAGCCTCCACATTGACTCTGTACCGGTACCCCCTGTATATAGCCTCCACATTGACTCTGTACCGTAACACCTGTATATAGTCTCCACACTGACTCTGTACCGGTAACACCCTGTATATAGCCTCCACATTGACTCTGTACCGTAATACCCTGTATATAGTCTCCACATTGACTCTGTACCGGTACCCCCTGTATATAGCCTCCACATTGACTCTGTACCAGCACCCCCTGTATATAGCCTCCACATTGACTCTGTACCGTAATACCCCCTGTATATAGCCTCCACATTGACTCTGTACCCGTAACACCCTGTATATAGCCTCCACATTGACTCTGTACCGTAACACCCTGTATATAGCCTCCACATTGACTCTGTACCGTAATACCCTGTATATAGCCTCCACATTGACTCTGTACCGTAACACCCTGTATAGTCTCCACATTAACTCTGCACCGTAACCCCCTGTATATAGCCTCCACATTGACTCTGTACCGTAACACCCTGTATATAGCCTCCACATTGACTCTGTACGGTACCCCTGTATATAGCCTCCACATTGACTCTGTACCAGCACCCCTGTATATAGCCTCCACATTGACTCTGTACCGTAATACCCTGTATATAGACTCCACATAGACTCTGTACCGTAACACCCTGTATATAGCCTCCACATTGACTCTGTACCTGTAACACCCTGTATATAGCCTCCATATTGACTCTGTACCGTAATACCCTGTATATAGCCTCCACATTGACTCTGTACCGTAACACCCTGTATAGTCTCCACATTAACTCTGCACCGTAATACCCTGTATATAGCCTCCACATTGACTCTGTGCCGTAACACCCTGTATATAGCCTCCACATTGACTCTGTACCGGTACCCCCTGTATATAGCCTCCACATTGACTCTATACCGGTAACCCCCTGTATATAGCCTCCACATTGACTCTGTACCGGTACCCCCTGTATATAGCCTCCACATTGACTCTGTACCGTAATACCCTGTATATAGCCTCCACATTGACTCTGTACCGTAACACCCTGTATATAGCCTCCACATTGACTCTGTACCGTAATACCCTGTATATAGCCTCCACATTGACTCTGTACCGTAATACCCTGTATATAGTCTCCACACTGACTCTGTACCGTATACCCTGTATAGTCTCCACATTAACTCTGCACCGTAATACCCTGTATATAGCCTCCACATTGACTCTGTACCGTAACACCCTGTATATAGCCTCCACATTGACTCTGTACCGGTACCCCCTGTATATAGCCTCCACATTGACTCTATACGGTACCCCCTGTATATAGCCTCCACATTGACTCTGTACCGGTACCCCCTGTATATAGTCTCCACACTGACTCTGTACCCGGTAACCCCCTGTATATAGCCTCCACATTGACTCTGTACCGTAATACCCTGTATATAGCCTCCACATTGACTCTGTACCGTAACACCCTGTATATAGTCTCCACATTGACTCTGTACCGGTACCCCCTGTATATAGTCTCCACACTGACTCTGTACCGTAATACCCTGTATATAGCCTCCACATTGACTCTGTACCGTAATACCCTGTATATAAGCCTCCACACTGACTCTGTACCGTAACCCCCCTGTATATAGTCTCCACATTGACTCTGTACCGTAATACCCTGTATATAGCCTCCACATTGACTCTGTACTGTAACACCCTGTATATAGCCTCACATTGACTCTGTACCGGAACACCTGTATATAGCCTCCACATTGACTCTGTACCGGTACCCCCTGTATATAGCCTCCACATTGACTCTGTACGGTACCCCCTGTATATAGCCTCCACATTGACTCTGTAACGTAACACCCTGTATATAGCCTCCACACTGACTCTGTGGTACCCCTGTATATAGCCTCCACATTGACTCTGTACCGTAACACCTTGTATATAGCCTCCACATTGACTCTGTACCGGTACCCCCTGTATATAGCCTCCACATTGACTCTGTACCCCGGTACCCCCTGTATATAGCCTCCACATTGACTCTGTGCCGGTACCCCTGTATATAGTCTCCACATTGACTCTGTACCGTAACACCCTAGTATATAGCCTCCACACTGACTCTGTACCGGGTACCCCCTGTATATAGCCTCCACATTGACTCTGTACCAGTAACACCTTGTATATAGCCTCCACATTGACTCTGTACCGGTACCCCCTGTATATAGCCTCCACATTGACTCTGTACCGGTACCCCCTGTATATAGCCTCCACATTGACTCTGTACTGGTACCCCTGTATATAGCCTCAAACATTGACTCTGTACTGGTACCCCCTGTATATAGCCTCCACATTGACTCTGTACTGGTACCCCCTGTATATAGCCTCCACATTGACTCTGTACTGGTACCCCTGTATATAGCCTCAAACATTGACTCTGTGCCGGTACCCCTGTATATAGCCTCAAACATTGACTCTGTACCGGTACCCCTGTATATAGTCTCCACATTGACTCTGTACCGTAATACCCTGTATATAGCCTCCACATTGACTCTGTACCCGGTACCCCTGTATATAGCCTCCACATTGACTCTGTACTGGTACCCCCTGTATATAGCCTCCACATTGACTCTGTACTGGTACCCCTGTATATAGCCTCCACATTGACTCTGTACTGGTACCCCTGTATATAGCCTCAAACATTGACTCTGTACTGGTACCCCCTGTATATAGCCTCAAACATTGACTCTGTAAACTGGTACCCCCTGTATATAGCCTCCACATTGACTCTGTACTGGTACCCCTGTATATAGCCTCAAACATTGACTCTGTACTGGTACCCCTGTATATAGCCTCAAACATTGACTCTGTACCGGTACCCCTGTATATAGTCTCCACATTGACTCTGTACCCGTAATACCCTGTATATAGCCTCCACATTGACTCTGTACCCGGTACCCCTGTATATAGCCTCCACATTGACTCCGTACTGGTACCCCCTGTATATAGCCTCCACACTGACTCTGTACCGGTGCCCCCTGTATATAGCCTCCACATTGACTCTGTACCGTAATACCCTGTATATAGCCTCCACATTGACTCTGTACCGGTACCCCCTGTATATAGCCTCCACATTGACTCTGTACCCGGTACCCCCTGTATATAGCCTCCACATTGACTCTGTACCGGTACCCCCTGTATATAGCCTCCACATTGACTCTTGCCGGTACCTGTATATAGCCTCCACATTGACTCTGTACCGGTACCCCCTGTATATAGCCTCCACATTGACTCAGTACCCGGTACCCCCTGTATATAGTCTCCACATTGACTCTGTATCGGTACCCCCTGTATATAGCCTCCACATTGACTCTGTACCCGGTACCCCCTGTATATAGTCTCCACATTGACTCTGTACCGGTACCCCCTGTATATAGCCTCACATTGACTCTGTACCGGTACCCCCTGTATATAGCCTCCACATTGACTCTGTACCGGTACCCCCTGTATATAGCCTCCACATTGACTCTGTACTGGTACCCCTGTATATAGCCTCCACATTGACTCTGTACCGGTACCCCCTGTATATAGCCTCCACATTGACTCTGTACCGGTACCCCTGTATATAGCCTCCACATGACATATGTACCGGTACCCTGTATATAGCCTCCACATTGACTCTGTACCGGTACCCCTGTATATAGCCTCCACATTGACTCTGTACCAGTACAGAATTGACATCAGGGTCAATGGGATAAACGTTCAATAGGTAACCAGAAGAAAACTATCTGAAGTCTCCAATAACAACACAGGTTTTCCCTTTCTGTTACAAACAACAACATTTTGCTATGAAGCTACATGGGTCCAATGTTTTAGGTCTATCAAATGCTTTTACTTCTACATGACTGAACTTCGACCTGGTTACCTTGAGCTCTGGTTCTTTGTCACACTCTTCGATGTAGAGCTCATATAGTTTCTGATATAGACTCTTCCTCCCTCCGGACAACGCTCTCCTCTTGGCTGGCTGTTGACGAGCACTTTCAACAATGTACTGAACGAAGACAAACACAAAAGTCTGATGGATTTGAACTGATACACACACACATACATACACACATACACATACATATATAAATATATATATAAAAAATACAAACTTTTTACCTCAGCCCGATCCAATGCATATTCCAAAACTTGTTTCTGCAAATAGAACATTTGAAATTCATTATTGTAGTCTTCAGTTGTCTTCTCTGGCCACAGGGCAACACAGATAAATAGTGAGCTCCCTAGCTGTAGCCATGGTTACCTAGCTAGCTAGCTGTAGCCATGGTTGCAAGCTTGCTATCTGTAGCCATGGTTACCTAGCAGACACACTTTACAAAGGAAACGGAAGAGTCAATACATGCGAGCAGATATAGCTTGGGCGGGCATGATCACAAGTCGTACATAGATACTGGCTATAGTGTCAATCAATAGGCGCACAGAGATATCATAGATGGGTCGGCAGCGCAGTCTAGTGGTTAGATTGTTGGCCTAATAACTGAAAGGTTGCTGGATCGAATCCCTGAGCTGACAAGGTACAAATCTGTCGTTTTGCCCCCTGAACAAGGCAGTTAACCCACTGTTCTCCGGTAGGCCGTGATTGTAAATGACAATTTGTTCTTAACTGACTTGCCGTGTTAAATACATGTAAAAAAATAGATGCATACCATCGTTGTCTGCCACCGGCAGCTGGGTGAGTGACCGTTTGCAGCTGTCCTTAGCCCCACACCGTCACCTCCATAGAGCGACCATTCAAACCCTGCATGCACACACAGCGACACCAAACACAGCCCGGGCCAAACCACATGTCAACAACAGCAAAGACACCCATCGTTCAAGCGGGTCGGGTAGAAATACGGTCCAGATAAGTTTGATAGTGTGCCGATTTCTCAACAAATAGTGTATAATATATCTGTCTGTACAAGATAACTCAGTTTCGATCAATACATTTGGAAGAAATCGCGTTATTTTCACTATAACCCACTTAGCTTGATGATAACTTTATTCTGACAGGCAAGCGAAGCTAGCAGGTTAGCATAGCTAGCATATCTTCTAGGGAAACTGCAAAAGTTAGCGAGCTGGGACAAAAAAACGCATGAACCAGAGTCAATCTAAAACAGTAGAATGGACCTGCCTTATTGTAGATCTTAACTCCAATGCTTAAAAACAATATATTACTTCAGAGCGTTCATTGAAAAAAGAAAAGAAAACAACAACCTCACAGCAGCAGCCATTTTCGTCCAGTGTGACAACAGAAGGTACACTTCCGGTAAGGGTACTAGACAGAAATAAAACTTCCCAGAGCAGAAAATGCTTTGGAATTCCTCTCCTGTCCAACGTTTTCATTCAGCAATATTGATAGAAATGAATATTTAAAAAATATATATTTATATATTAATTAAAAACGTTTTTTTTAAACATACGCAATATTTTTTATTTTAATAAGATATGCACATTGATGTATTATGTTGACATTTGATTTAGCTACTCATTGAGACGGAGAATCTTGTGTGCACACTGCACAGATTATACTGTAAACTGATTAGGCCTATACAGTCATCAATAGTTTAGGACTATATATCAGATCATGTTTGATCTCAGAAATCAGTGAGTTGAGTTTGAAAAGTAACCCAAGAGTAGACACTTATGCATAGGCCTATTTGACAACCTGTAGGCCTCGTTAGCATGCGGGGCCTACATTCAGATTGGATTGGTTTCTTTTCAACCAGTGCACATATAAAAAGGGAATCTGACACAAACTAAAACTACAGTTGAAGTCGGAAGTTTACATTAACTTAGGTTGGAGTCATTAAAAGTTGTTTTTGAACCACTCCACACATTTCTTGTTAACAAACTATAGTTTTGGCAAGTCGGTTTGGACATCTACTTTGTGCATAACACAAGTAATTTTTCCAACAATTGTTTACAGACAGATTATTTCACTTATAATTCACTGTATCACAATTCCAGTGGGTCAGAAGTTTACATCGTTAAGTTGACTGTGCCTTCAAACAGCTCGGAAAATTCCAGGAAATTATGTGGCTTCATAAGCTTCTGATAGGCTAATTGAAATAATTTAAGTCAATCTGAGGTGTACCTGTGGATGTATTTGAAGGCCTACCTTCAGACTCAGTGCCTCTTTGCTTGACATCATGGGAAAATCAAAAGAAATCAGCCAAGACCTCAGAAAAAAATTGGGAGATCATCCTTGGGAGCAATTTACCGCCTGAAGTTACCAGGTTCATCTGTACAAACGATAGTACACAGGTATAAACATCATGGGACCACGCAGCCGTCATACCACTCAGGAAGGAGACACGTTCATCTGTACAAACGATAGTACACAGGTATAAACACCATGGGACCACGCAGCCGTCATACCGCTCAGGAAGGAGACACGTTCATCTGTACAAACGATAGTACACAAGTATAAACACCATGGGACCACGCAGCCGTCATACCACTCAGGAAGGAGACACGTTCATCTGTACAAACGATAGTACACAAGTATAAACACCATGGGACCACGCAGCCGTCATACCACTCAGGAAGGAGACACGTTCATCTGTACAAACGATAGTACACAAGTATAAACACCATGGGACCACGCAGCCGTCATACCGCTCAGGAAGGAGACACGTTCATCTGTACAAACGATAGTACACAAGTATAAACACCATGGGACCACGCAGCCGTCATACCACTCAGGAAGGAGACACGTTCATCTGTACAAACGATAGTACACAAGTATAAACACCATGGGACCACGCAGCCGTCATACCACTCAGGAAGGAGACACGTTCATCTGTACAAACGATAGTACACAAGTATAAACACCATGGGACCACGCAGCCGTCATACCGCTCAGGAAGGAGACACGTTCATCTGTACAAACGATAGTACACAAGTATAAACACCATGGGACCACGCAGCCGTCATACCACTCAGGAAGGAGACACGTTCATCTGTACAAACGATAGTACACAAGTATAAACACCATGGGACCACGCAGCCGTCATACCACTCAGGAAGGAGACACGTTCATCTGTACAAACGATAGTACACAAGTATAAACACCATGGGACCACGCAGCCGTCATACCACTCAGGAAGGAGACACGTTCATCTGTACAAACGATAGTACACAAGTATAAACACCATGGGACCACGCAGCCGTCATACCACTCAGGAAGGAGACACGTTCATCTGTACAAACGATAGTACACAGGTATAAACATCATGGGACCACGCAGCCGTCATACCACTCAGGAAGGAGACACGTTCATCTGTACAAACGATAGTACACAGGTATAAACATCATGGGACCACGCAGCCGTCATACCACTCAGGAAGGAGACACGTTCATCTGTACAAACGATAGTACACAGGTATAAACATCATGGGACCACGCAGCCGTCATACCACTCAGGAAGGAGACACGTTCATCTGTACAAACGATAGTACACAGGTATAAACATCATGGGACCACGCAGCCGTCATACCACTCAGGAAGGAGACACGTTCATCTGTACAAACGATAGTACACAGGTATAAACATCATGGGACCACGCAGCCGTCATACCACTCAGGAAGGAGACACGTTCATCTGTACAAACGATAGTACACAGGTATAAACATCATGGGACCACGCAGCCGTCATACCACTCAGGAAGGAGACACGTTCATCTGTACAAACGATAGTACACAGGTATAAACATCATGGGACCACGCAGCCGTCATACCACTCAGGAAGGAGACACGTTCATCTGTACAAACGATAGTACACAGGTATAAACATCATGGGACCACGCAGCCGTCATACCACTCAGGAAGGAGACACGTTCATCTGTACAAACGATAGTACACAGGTATAAACATCATGGGACCACGCAGCCGTCATACCACTCAGGAAGGAGACACGTTCATCTGTACAAACGATAGTACACAGGTATAAACATCATGGGACCACGCAGCCATCATACCGCTCAGGAAGGAGACACGTTCTGTCTCCTAGAGATGAACGTACTTTGGTGCGAGAAGTGCAAATCGATCCCAGAACAACAGCAAAGAGCAGAGTTTTTTTCTAACTCTGTACACGAGGAATAGCGACTGTTCCTTATTCAACGGATGTAATAATTACATTATTATGCAATTATAAAGCAAAGTCCTACGTAACAACACTGTTGCTATTGTCACTGAGCTATTACACGAAGAACTGAATGTCAAGTGCTACTGCATAATCTTATGTCACTCAATATGAACATATATTTTTGTGAGTCATTTTGAAGCTTTCTACTGTACACAAAACAAAAACATTCTGTTTAGTTGGCATAACATGGGTTGCAGATGTTGGGTCACTTAGTTGTTTTCTTAGGAAAACTGCTGGGTTATTGGTGACTGGGTTATTGAGAAATGACCCAGCAGGTCAGCTCAGAAGGCTGGAGGCGTGGCTTAGCAGGGGCGTGGCTTTCAGATAGTTATTTTTTGGCCAACCGTGAGAGTAAATGTCACTCCGGTGTATGTGACCTGTTGTATTGTTAGAAAACAATATTGGCGTTTCATTTTTTTATCAGTGTAGAACTCCATTGCCCATAATGCCTTGCTCTAATGAATTTCAATAGATTACGATGTTTGCCCCCCAAGAATGTATTTTCTTATGAATGAAGTTGCACAGAAATGTGTGTCTTTTCACATAAATTAAGTCACATAAAAACACACAAAAAGGCAAAAAATCTGCTGATATACCTTTTCTTCATATTTGCACACATTGAGTGTGAGATTGTATTGCTGAGTGAGACTGACTAATAAAACCAATTGGGGCCCTGTTGTGCACTATTGATATTCGACCAAGATTACAATAAGTTTAGATCGCGTGCTAGACTAACTCACCAATCTAAATGTTTAGCTGACATTGCTAATTGAGTGAAGAGAGAAAATGACAAATGAAGAACCACATTTTGAAATGTCAATCTTGTGTATTTTACGATTCGATCTATTAACATTAAGTTGAGACCCTGACTGAGTCCCTCAAAAAAAAAATCGAATAGAAAATTGGTCACGACCGGCTGTAGGAAAGGCTGTTGCAGAGTATACTAAGATAACTATCTTAGAGCCCTCCAAACCATGTCCTTATGATTATATATTTACACTCATTCAACTAACTGTTGTAGTTCTTGGATCTTCATCAAATATTTGGCAACCATCAAATGCATACAAATATATATTACTTGTTTTTCTGAGACCTGTTTGAATATCGGAGATTGCTCGCCTTAATATTTCAATATTTCTAAATTCCATTTTTATAAAACTTTTAAATTCATGTGTATTGTTGTGTATTACTGCACTGTTGGAGCTAGGAACACAAGCATTTCACTACACCCGCAATAACATCTGCTAAATATGTGTATGTGACCAATAACATTTGTTTTGATTTAAAAAGAGAAACCCCAGCGAGACATGTTCTTCCCAGCAGAGACGGTCTGACTCTAGAGTGACGGTAATGCACGACAGCTGCAAGATCTTTCATGGTTAGCAGAGTTTGGCTGTAATTTGAAAAAGACAAAACAGTTTAAGTAGATTAAAAGGCATGAAAATAAGCCTGACAAGAGTGGTATCTATCTGTATAGGGAATGGAACACTGTGCTGGGCTCTATATCAGGGAATGGAACACTGTGCTGGGTTCTATATCAGGGAATGGAACACTGTGCTGGGCTCTATATCAGGGAATGGAACACTGTGCTGGGCTCTATATCAGGGAATGGAACACTGTGCTGGGCTCTATATCAGGGAATGGAACACTGTGCTGGGCTCTATATCAGGGAATGGAACACTGTGCTGGGCTCTATATCAGGGAATGGAACACTGTGCTGGGCTCTATATCAGGGAATGGAACACTGTGCTGGGCTCTATATCAGGGAATGGAACACTGTGCTGGGCTCTATATCAGGGAATGGAACTGTGCTGGGCTCTATCAGGGAATGGAACACTGTGCTGGGCTCTATATCAGGGAATGGAACACTGTGCTGGGCTCTATATCAGGGAATGGAAACTGTGCTGGGCTCTATATCAGGGAATGGAACACTGTGCTGGGCTCTATATCAGGGAATGGAACACTGTGCTGGGCTCTATATCAGGGAATGGAACACTGTGCATGGGCTCTATATCAGGGAATGGAACAGCTCTGTGCTGGGCTCTATATCAGGGAATGGAACATACTGTGCTGGGCTCTATATCAGGGAATGGAACACTGTGCTGGGCTCTATATCAGGGAATGGAACACTGTGCTGGGCTCTATATCAGGGAATGGAACTTAGCTCTGTGCTGGCCTCATGGCCTCTACTTCAGGTAAAGGAACATAGCTCTGTACTGGCCTCATGGCCTCTACTTCAGGTAAAGGAACATAGCTCTGTGCTGGCCTCATGGCCTCTACTTCAGGTAAAGGAACATAGCTCTGTGCTGGCCTCATGGCCTCTATATCAGAGGTCTAATGAAACATAGCTCTGTGCTGGCCTCATGGCCTCTATATCAGAGGTCTAATGAAACATAGCTCTGTGCTGGCCTCATGACCTCTATATCAGGTAAAGGAACACAGCTCTGTGCTGGCCTCATGGCCTCTATATCAGAGGTCTAATGAAACATAGCTCTGTGCTGGCCTCATGGCCTCTATATCAGAGGTCTAATGAAACATAGCTCTGTACTGGCCTCATGGCCTCTATATCAGAGGTGTAATGAAACATAGCTCTGTGCTGGCCTCATGGCCTCTACTTCAGGTAAAGGAACATAGCTCTGTACTGGCCTCATGGCCTCTATATCAGGTAAAGGAACATAGCTCTGTACTGGCCTCTACTTCAGATAAAGGAACATAGCTCTGTGCTGGCCTCATGGCCTCTATATCAGGTAAAGGAACACAGCTCTGTGCTGGCCTCATGGCCTCTATATCAGAGGTCTAATGAAACATAGCTCTGTGCTGGCCTCATGGCCTCTACTTCAGATAAAGGAACATAGCTCTGTACTGGCCTCATGTCCTCTACTTCAGATAAAGGAACATAGCTCTGTGCTGGCCTCATGGCCTCTATATCAGAGGTCTAATGGAACATAGCTCTGTGCTGGCCTCATGGCCTCTACTTCAGATAAAGGAACATAGCTCTGTACTGGGCTCATGGCCTCTATATCAGAGGAATGGAACATAGCTCTGTACTGGCCTCATGGCCTCTACTTCAGATAAAGGAACATAGCTCTGTACTGGTCTCATGGCCTCTATATCAGAGGTCTAATGAAACATAGCTCTGTGCTGGCCTCATGGCCTCTATATCAGAGGTCTAATGAACATAGCTCTGTGCTGGCCTCATGGCCTCTATATCAGGTAAAGGAACACAGCTCTGTGCTGGTCTCATGATCTCTATATCAGGTAAAGGAACATAGCTCTGTGCTGGCCTCATGGCCTCTATATCAGGTAAAGGAACACAGCTCTGTGCTGGCCTCATGGCCTCTATATCAGGTAAAGGAACACAGCTCTGTGCTGGCCTCATGGCCTCTATATCAGGTAAAGGAACACAGCTCTGTGCTGGCCTCATGGCCTCTATATCAGAGGTCTAATGAAACATAGCTCTGTGCTGGCCTCATGAACTCTATATCAGGTAAAGGAACACAGCTCTGTGCTGGCCTCATGGCCTCTATATCAGGTAAAGGAACACAGCTCTGTGCTGGCCTCATGGCCTCTATATCAGGTAAAGGAACACAGCTCTGTGCTGGCCTCATGGCCTCTATATCAGGTAAAGGAACACAGCTCTGTGCTGGCCTCATGGCCTCTACTTCAGGTAAAGGAACATAGCTCTGTACTGGCCTCATGGCCTCTATATCAGAGGTCTAATGAAACATAGCTCTGTGCTGGCCTCATGGCCTCTATATCAGAGGTCTAATGAAACATAGCTCTGTGCTGGCCTCATGGCCTCTATATCAGAGGTCTAATGAAACATAGCTCTGTGCTGGCCTCATGGCCTCTATATCAGAGGTCTAATGAAACATAGCTCTGTACTGGCCTCATGGTCTCTATATCAGAGGTCTAATGAAACATAGCTCTGTGCTGGCCTCATGGCCTCTACTTCAGATAAAGGAACATAGCTCTGTGCTGGCCTCTACTTCAGATAAAGGAACATAGCTCTGTGCTGGCCTCAAGGCCTCTAATTCAGGTAGGTCTAAAGAAATCTGTTTGCGTCCTCTCCTGGTCAAAGGAACCCAATGGAGATAAACAAATGTTCTGTTATTCAATCTAACAAACAACTATATGTGTCTTTTTGTTTGTTAGATTGAATAACAGAACATTTGTTTATTTTGTCTTTTCAGATTGGGTTCCTTAACAGATCTAGATTCACACTTGTTGAGGTCTTTTCCTGGAAGAGGAGGAGGAGAACGAGGAGGATGGATGGAGGAGGGGGTGGAGGAGGAGAACGAGGAGGATGGAAGGAGGGGGAAGGGGAGGAGGAGAACGAGAAGGAGGAGAAGTAAGAAGAGGGGAAGAGGTTCCACAGTAGACCCATCCTCCTAGACTCCACAGTAGACCCATCCTCCTAGACTCCACAGTAGACCCATCCTCCTAGACTCCACAGTGCCCCATCCTCCTAGACTCCACAGTGCCCCATCCTCCTAGACTCCACAGTGCCCCATCCTCCTAGACTCCACAGTAGACCCATCCTCCTAGACTCCACAGTGCCCCATCCTCCTAGACTCCACAGTGACCCATCCTCCTAGACTCCACAGTGCCCCATCCTCCTAGACTCCACAGTGCCCCATCCTCCTAGACTCCACAGTGCCCCATCCTCCTAGACTCCACAGTGACCCATTCTCCTAGACTCCACAGTGCCCCATCCTCCTAGACTCCACAGTGCCCCATTCTCCTAGACTCCACAGTGCCCCATCCTCCTAGACTCCACAGTGCCCCATCCTCCTAGACTCCACAGTAGACCCATCCTCCTAGACTCCACAGTGCCCCATCCTCCTAGACTCCACAGTAGACCCATCCTCCTAGACTCCACAGTGCCCCATCCTCCTAGACTCCACAGTAGACTCCCCATCCTCCTAGACTCCACAGTGCCCCATCCTCCTAGACTCCACAGTGCCCCATCCTCCTAGACTCCACAGTAGCCCCATTCCTCCTAGACTCCACAGTGCCCCATCCTCCTAGACTCCACAGTGACCCATCCTCCTAGACTCCACAGTGCCCCATCCTCCTAGAGACTCCACAGTGCCCCATCCTCTCTAGACTCCACAGTGCCCCATCCTCCTAGACTCCACAGTGCCCCATCCTCATCCTCCTAGACTCCACAGTGCCCCATCCTCCTAGACTCCACAGTGCCCCATCCTCCTAGACTCCACAGTGCCCCATCCTCCTAGACTCCACAGTGCCCCATCCTCCTAGACTCCATCCTCCAGTCCACAGTGCCCCATCCTCCTAGACTCCACAGTGCCCCATCCTCCTAGACTCCACAGTAGACCCATCCTCCTAGACTCCACAGTAGACCCATCCTCCTAGACTCCACAGTGCCCCATCCTCCTAGACTCCACAGTGCCCCATCCTCCTAGACTCCACAGTGCCCCATCCTCCTAGACTCCACAGTGACCCATCCTCCTAGACTCCACAGTGCCCCATCCTCCTAGACTCCACAGTGCCCCATCCTCCTAGACTCCACAGTGCCCCATCCTCCTAGACTCCACAGTGCCCCATCCTCCTAGACTCCACAGTGCCCCATCCTCCTAGACTCCACAGTGCCCCATCCTCCTAGACTCCACAGTGCCCCATCCTCCTAGACTCCACAGTGCCCCATCCTCCTAGACTCCACAGACCCATCCTCCTAGACTCCCAGTAGACCCATCCTCCTAGACTCCACAGTGCCCCATCCTCCTAGACTCCACAGTGCCCCATCCTCCTAGACTCCACAGTAGACCCATCCTCCCAGACTCCACAGTAGCCCCATCCTCCTAGACTCCACAGTAGACCCATTCTCCTAGACTCCACAGTAGACCCATCCTCCTAGACTCCACAGTGCCCCATCCTCCTAGACTCCACAGTAGCCCCATCCTCCTAGACTCCACAGTGCCCCATCCTCCTAGACTCCACAGTGCCCCATCCTCCTAGACTCCACAGTGCCCCATCCTCCTAGACTCCACAGTGACCCATCCTCCTAGACTCCACAGTAGACCCATCCTCCTAGACTCCACAGTGCCCCATCCTCCTAGACTCCACAGTGCCCCATCCTCCTAGACTCCACAGTGCCCCATCCTCCTAGACTCCACAGTGCCCCATCCTCCTAGACTCCACAGTGCCCCATCCTCCTAGACTCCACAGTAGACCCACCCATCCTCCTAGACTCCACAGTGCCCCATCCTCCTAGACTCCACAGCCCCATCCTCCTAGAGTGCCCCATCCTCCTAGACTCCACAGTGCCCCATCCTCCTAGACTCCACAGTGACTCCACAGTGCCCCATCCTCCTAGACTCCACAGTGCCCCATCCTCCTAGACTCCACAGTGCCCCATCCTCCTAGACTCCACAGTGCCCCATCCTCCTAGACTCCACAGTAGACCCATCCTCCTAGACTCCACAGTGCCCCATCCTCCTAGACTCCACAGTGCCCCATCCTCCTAGACTCCACAGTAGACCCATCCTCCTAGACTCCACAGTGCCCCATTCTCCTAGACTCCACAGTAGACCCATCCTCCTAGACTCCACAGTGCCCCATCCTCCTAGACTCCACAGTGCCCCATCCTCCTAGACTCCACAGTGCCCCATCCTCCTAGACTCCACAGTGCCCCATCCTCCTAGACTCCACAGTGCCCCATCCTCCTAGACTCCACAGTAGACCCATCCTCCTAGACTCCACAGTGCCCCATTCTCCTAGACTCCACAGTGCCCCATCCTCCTAGACTCCACAGTGCCCCATCCTCCTAGACTCCACAGTAGACCCATCCTCCTAGACTCCACAGTGACCCATCCTCCTAGACTCCACAGTAGACCCATCCTCCTAGACTCCACAGTAGACCCATCCTCCTAGACTCCACAGTGCCCCATCCTCCTAGACTCCACAGTGCCCCATCCTCCTAGACTCCACAGTGCCCCATCCTCCTAGACTCCACAGTAGACCCATCCTCCTAGACTCCACAGTGCCCCATCCTCCTAGACTCCACAGTGCCCCATCCTCCTAGACTCCACAGTAGACCCATCCTCCTAGACTCCACAGTGCCCCATCCTCCTAGACTCCACAGTGCCCCATTCTCCTAGACTCCACAGTGCCCCATCCTCCTAGACTCCACAGTAGACCCATCCTCCTAGACTCCACAGTAGACCCATCCTCCTAGACTCCACAGTGCCCCATCCTCCTAGACTCCACAGTAGACCCATCCTCCTAGACTCCACAGTGACCCATCCTCCTAGACTCCACAGTGCCCCATCCTCCTAGACTCCACAGTGCCCCATCCTCCTAGACTCCACAGTGCCCCATCCTCCTAGACTCCACAGTGCCCCATCCTCCTAGACTCCACAGTGCCCCATCCTCCTAGACTCCACAGTGCCCCATCCTCCTAGACTCCACAGTAGACCCATCCTCCTAGACTCCACAGTGCCCCATCCTCCTAGACTCCACAGTGCCCCATTCTCCTAGACTCCACAGTGCCCCATCCTCCTAGACTCCACAGTGACCCATCCTCCTAGACTCCACAGTAGACCCATCCTCCTAGACTCCACAGTAGACCCATCCTCCTAGACTCCACAGTGCCCCATTCTCCTAGACTCCACAGTGCCCCATCCTCCTAGACTCCACAGTAGACCCATCCTCCTAGACTCCACAGTAGACCCATCCTCCTAGACTCCACAGTAGACCCATCCTCCTAGACTCCACAGTGACCCATCCTCCTAGACTCCACAGTAGACCCATCCTCCTAGACTCCACAGTGCCCCATCCTCCTAGACTCCACAGTGCCCCATCCTCCTAGACTCCACAGTGCCCCATCCTCCTAGACTCCACAGTAGACCCATCCTCCTAGACTCCACAGTGCCCCATTCTCCTAGACTCCACAGTGCCCCATCCTCCTAGACTCCACAGTAGACCCATCCTCCTAGACTCCACAGTGCCCCATCCTCCTAGACTCCACAGTGCCCCATCCTCCTAGACTCCACAGTGCCCCATCCTCCTAGACTCCACAGTGCCCCATCCTCCTAGACTCCACAGTGCCCCATCCTCCTAGACTCCACAGTGCCCCATCCTCCTAGACTCCACAGTGCCCCATCCTCCTAGACTCCACAGTGCCCCATCCTCCTAGACTCCACAGTGACCCATCCTCCTAGACTCCACAGTGCCCCATCCTCCTAGACTCCACAGTGCCCCATCCTCCTAGACTCCACAGTGACCCATCCTCCCCCATCCTCCTAGACTCCACAGTTGACCCATCCTCCTAGACTCCACAGTGCCCCATCCTCCTAGACTCCACAGTAGACCCATCCTCCTAGACTCCACAGTGCCCCATCCTCCTAGACTCCACAGTGCCCCATCCTCCTAGACTCCACAGTTGACCCATCCTCCTAGACTCCACAGTGCCCCATCCTCCTAGACTCCACAGTAGACCCATCCTCCTAGACTCCACAGTGCCCCATCCTCCTAGACTCCACAGTGCCCCATCCTCCTAGACTCCACAGTAGACCCATCCTCCTAGACTCCACAGTGCCCCATCCTCCTAGACTCCACAGTAGACCCATCCTCCTAGACTCCACAGTGCCCCATCCTCCTAGACTCCACAGTGCCCCATCCTCCCAGACTCCACAGTGACCCATCCTCCCAGACTCCACAGTAGACCCATCCTCCTAGACTCCACAGTAGACCCATCCTCCTAGACTCCACAGTGCCCCATCCTCCTAGACTCCACAGTGCCCCATCCTCCTAGACTCCACAGTGCCCCATCCTCCTAGACTCCACAGTGCCCCATCCTCCTAGACTCCACAGTGCCCCATCCTCCTAGACTCCACAGTGACCCATCCTCCTAGACTCCACAGTGCCCCATCCTCCTAGACTCCACAGTAGACCCATCCTCCTAGACTCCACAGTGCCCCATCCTCCTAGACTCCACAGTACCCCATCCTCCTAGACTCCACAGTGCCCCATCCTCCTAGACTCCACAGTAGACCCATCCTCCTAGACTCCACAGTGCCCCATCCTCCTAGACTCCACAGTGCCCCATCCTCCTAGACTCCACAGTGCCCCATCCTCCTAGACTCCACAGTGCCCCATCCTCCTAGACTCCACAGTGCCCCATCCTCCTAGACTCCACAGTGCCCCATCCTCCCTAGACTCCACAGTAGCCCCATCCTCCTAGACTCCACAGTGCCCCATCCTCCTAGACTCCACAGTAGACCCATCCTCCTAGACTCCACAGTGCCCCATTCTCCTAGACTCCACAGTGCCCCATCCTCCTAGACTCCACAGTGCCCCATCCTCCTAGACTCCACAGTGCCCCATCCTCCTAGACTCCACAGTGCCCCATCCTCCTAGACTCCACAGTAGACTCCACACCCATCCTCCTAGACTCCACAGTGACCCATCCTCCTAGACTCCACAGTGCCCCATATAACACATAACAAACCAAAGTGCCCCACAGGAAGCCCCATCCTCCTAGACTCCACAGTGCCCCATTATCGCCCCATCCTCCTAGACTGGACTCCACAGTGCCCCATCCTCTAGACTCCACAGTAGACCCATCCTCCCATTGCCCCATCCTAGACTGGCCCCAGCAGACTCACAGGAACAGTCATTCCTCCTAGACTCCACAGTAGATCCTCCCACAGTAGAACCCATCCTCGACTAGACTCACAGGCCCCATCCTCCTAGACTCCACAGTGAGACTCCACAGGAAGTCATCCTCCTAGACTCCACAGGAAGTCATTGACTCATCCTCCGACTCCACAGTGCCCCAGCGTCACAGTGAAGTCATCCTCCTAGACTGCCCCATCCTCCTAGTCCACAGTGAAGTCATTCTCCCTAGACTCACAGTGCCCCAAGTCCACATAGACCCATCCTCCTAGACTCCACAGTAGACCCATCCTCCTAGACTCCACAGGAAGACTCCACAGTGTCCTCTAGACTGGAGTGCCCCATCCTCCTAGACTCCACAGTGACCCAAGACTCCACATCCTCCGACTGTAGACCCAGGAAGTCATTAGACTCCACAGTAGACTCATCCTCCTAGACTCCACAGTGCCCCATCCTCCTAGACTGGCCCCATTCTCCTAGACTTACAGGAAGTCATTGTCCTCGACCGTTACAGGAAGTCCTCCTAGACTCCACAGGAGACTCCACAGGAAGTCATTGTCCTCCTAGACCAGGGTGTCACAGGAAGTCATTGTCGTCCCAGACCGGCCCCATCCTCCTAGACTCACAGGAAGTCATTGCCCCATCCTCCGTGCCCCATCCTCCTAGACTGGACCCAGCGTCAGACCCACAGGAAGTCATTGCCCCATCCTCCTAGACTCCACAGTGCCCCATCCTCCAGGAAGTCATTGTTGTAGACTGGAGCTAGACTCCACAGGAAGTCATTGTCGTAGACTCACTGGAGACTCCACAGGAAGTCATCCTCGTGCCCCATCCTCCTAGACTCCACAGGAAGTCATTGCCCCATCCTCCTAGACTGCCCCATCCTCCTAGACCCACAGTGACTCATCCTCCAGGAAGTGCCCCATCCTCCTAGACTCCACAGTGAGACTCCACAGTGCCCCATCCTCCTAGGACAGTCATTCTCCTAGACTCCACAGTGCCCCATTCTCCTAGACTCCACAGGAAGTCATTCCTCCTAGACTCCACAGGAGACCCATCCTCCAGACTCCACAGTCATTGTCTAGACTGGAGACTCCACAGGACCCATCATCCTAGACTCCACAGTGAGACTCCTAGACTCCACAGGAAGTCATTGACTCCACAGTAGACCCATCCTCCTAGACTCCACAGGAAGTCATCCTCCTAGACTCCACAGAAGTCATCCTTGACGTAGACTGCCCCATCGTCCAGGAAGTCATTCTCCTAGACTGGAGCTCCACAGGAAGTCATTGCCCCATCCTCCTAGACTCCACAGTAGGCCCCATCCTCCTAGACCACAGTGCCCCCAGGAAGTGCCCCAGTAGACTCCACCAGTCCTCCTAGACTCCACAGTGCCCCGTTACAGGAAGTCATTGTCCACTGGAGACCCACAGGAAGTCATCCTCGTAGACTGGAGACTCCGTTACAGGAAGTCAGTGCCCCATCCTCTAGACTCCACAGTGAGCCCACAGTCATCCTCCTAGACTCCACAGGAAGTCATCCTCCTAGACTGTGCCCCATCCCTCCTAGACTCCACAGGAAGTCATCCTCCTAGACTCCACAGTGCCCCATCCCCAGAGTCATTGTCATCCTGGAGCTCCACAGTGCCCCATCCTCCTAGACTGGCCCCATCCTCCTAGACTCCACAGTGCCCCATCCTCCTAGACTCCACAGTGCCCCATCCTCCTAGACTCCACAGGAAGTCAGTTGTCCTAGACTGTAGACCCATCCTCCAGGAAGTCATTGTCACAGTGCCCCATCCTCCCTAGACTCCACAGTGCCCCAAGTCATTGACCCATCCTAGACTGGACCCATCCTCCAGGAAGTCATTCTCTAGACTCCACAGTAGACCCACTGGAGACTCCACAGTGAAGTCATTGTCCACAGTAGACTGGAGCGTAACAAACCAAAGGACAGGAAGACACAGGAAGTCATTGTCGTAGACTGGAGCGTCACAGGAAGTCATTGTCGTAGACTGGAGCGTCACAGGAAGTCATTGTCGTCGACTGGAGTGTCACAGGAAGTCATTGTCGTCGACTGGAGCGTCACAGGAAGTCATTGTTGTAGACTGGTGCGTCACAGGAAGTCATTGTCGTAGACTGGAGCGTCACAGGAAGTCATTGTCGTAGACTGGTGCGTCACAGGAAGTCATTGTCGTAGACTGGAGCGTCACAGGAAGTCATTGTCGTAGACTGGTGCGTCACAGGAAGTCATTGTCGTAGACTGGTGCGTCACAGGTAGTCATTGTCGTAGACTGGAGCGTCACAGGAAGGCTTTTTTCTTCTATTGCTCGATCATTAGCCAGCTTTTGACATTTTTGTTTTTAAATAAAATGGTAGTCGGCATGGCTTTGAGCGGAGAAAGACGAGGAAGAGGAGGAGGAGGAGATGGGGAGGAAGAGATGAATGAGTAGAAAGAGTATGAGAGGAAGGATGAGAACTGTGATTGTAACAAAGTTTATTGGAGAATACATCTCTCCCCATTCTGTACTCGCAGTCCATGTGTTCCATGCAGTTCCGTCTAATGTTCTTTAGAGGGTGCTGTTGTCTTAGCTGCTGGCCAAACTGGTGGAAGATCAAGTTCAATCAATCAAATGTATTTATAAAGCCCTTTTTACATCAGCCGATGTCACAAAGTGCTGTACAGAAACACAGCCTAAAACCCCAAACAGCAAGCAATGCAGGTGTAGAAGCACGGTGGCAAGGAAAAACTCCCTAGAAAAGGCCAGAAACCTAGGAAGAAACCTAGAGAGGATTAAGGCTCTGAACGATGGCCAGTCCTCTTCTGGCTGTGCCGGGTGGAGATTATAACAGAACATGGCCAAGATGTTCAAATGTTCATAGATGACCAGCTGGGTCAAATAATAATAATCACAGTGATCCTCTGCCTTGCTGCTGGCCAAACTGGTGGAGGATGACGTTGCCCTCTGCCGATCATCCAAGGGCAGTTTTGATCCTTAGAGGTTATGGTAATGATGTATTTGTTTACCTAGAGGTTATGGTAATGATGCATTTGTTTACCTAGAGGTTATGGTAATGATGTATTTGTTTACCTAGAGGTTATGGTAATGATGTATTTGTTTACCTAGAGGTTATGGTAATGATGTATTTGTTTACCTAGAGGTTATGGTAATGATGTATTTGTTTACCTAGAGGTTATGGTAATGATGCATTTGTTTACCTAGAGGTTATGGTAATGATGTATTTGTTTACCTAGAGGTTATGGTAATGCTGTATTTGTTTACCTAGAGGTTATGGTAATGATGTATTTGTTTACCTAGAGGTTATGGTAATGATGTATTTGTTTACCTAGAGGTTATGGTAATGATGTATTTGTTTACCTAGAGGTTATGGTAATGCTGTATTTGTTTACCTAGAGGTTATGGTAATGATGTATTTGTTTACCTAGAGGTTATGGTAATGATGTATTTGTTTACTATCCTAGAGGTTATGGTAATGGTGTATTTGTTTACCTAGAGGTTATGGTAATGATGTATTTGTTTACCTAGAGGTTATGGTAATGATGTATTTGTTTACCTAGAGGTTATGGTAATGATGTATTTGTTTACCTAGAGGTTATGGTAATGATATCTGTGTCTGAAATGGCATCCTATCCCCTATATATAGCATCCTATCCCCTATATAGCATCCTACCCCCTATATAGCATCCTATCCCCTATATATAGCATCCTATCCCCTATATAGCATCCTATCCCCTATATATAGCATCCTATCCCCTATATAGCATCCTACCCCCTATATAGCATCCTATCCCCTATATAGCATCCTACCCCCTATATAGCATCCTAACCCCTATATAGCATCCTATCCCCTATATAGCATCCTATCCCCTATATAGGATCCTATCCCCTATATATAGCATCCTATCCCCTATATAGCATCCTATCCCCTATATATAGCATCCTATCCCCTATATAGCATCCTATCCCCTATATAGCATCCTATCCCCTATATATAGCATCCTATCCCCTATATATAGCATCCTATCCCCTATATAGCATCCTATCCCCTATATATAGCATCCTATCCCCTATATAGCATTCTACCCCCTATATAGCATCCTATCCCCTATATATAGCATCCTACCCCCTATATAGCATCCTACCCCCTATATAGCATCCTATCCCCTATATAGCATCCTATCCCCTATATATAGCATCCTATCCCCTATATAGCATCCTATCCCCTATATATAGCATCCTATCCCCTATATAGCATCCTATCCCCTATATATAGCATCCTATCTCCTATATAGCATCCTATCCCCTATATATAGCATCCTATCCCCTATATATAGCATCCTATCCCCTATATATAGCATCCTATCCCCTATATAGCATCCTATCCCCTATATAGCATCCTACCCCCTATATAGCATCCTATCCCCTATATAGCATCCTATCCCCTATATATAGCATCCTATCCCCTATATATAGCATCCTATCCCCTATATAGCATCCTACCCCCTATATAGTATCCTATCCCCTATATAGCATCCTATCCCCTATATATAGCATCCTATCCCCTATATAGCATCCTACCCCCTATATAGCATCCTACCCCCTATATAGCATCCTATCCCCTATATAGCATCCTATCCCCTATATAGCATCCTATCCCCTATATATAGCATCCTATCCCCTATATAGCATCCTACCCCCTATATAGTATCCTATCCCCTATATAGCATCCTATCCCCTATATATAGCATCCTATCCCCTATATAGCATCCTATCCCCTATATAGCATCCTACCCCCTATATAGCATCCTATCCCCTATATAGCATCCTATCCCCTATATAGCATCCTATCCCCTATATATAGCACTACTGTTTGACAGGGTCCTGATAAATGTTGTACACTACATAGGCCTAGACAAAAGAGTGCCATTTTAGACGGCAAAACAAATGAGGCCAGACCTATCAACAAATAATCTGCTCCAGTGCTTTTAATGTCTGACATATTTGTCCATAATGAGAAATGCCTGGAACCACCACGTTGTCCTTAAAGAGCTGTTATTACCAACACATCCCCACATGATCACACCACAACTTCTTTCCAACCAACCAAATAGAGACATAAAAAGGATCTCTAAGGTCAGGGAGTGACAAGTTCAGTCCACTGTAATATGGAAAGGGGTGGGGTACCTAGTCTGTTGTACAACTGAATGTATTCAACTGAAATGTGTCTTCCGTATTTAACCCAACTCCTCTGAATCAGAGAGGGGGGGGGGGGCTGCCTTAATCGACATACATGTTTTCAGCGCCCAGGGAACAGTGGGTTAACTGCCTTGCTCAAATACATGTACCAGAAACACTGACCATGTTGTCATAGCTCAATAACCCAACTGACCTTGTTGTCATAGCTCAACAACCCAACTGACCATGTTGTCATAGCTCAACAACCCAACTGACCATGTGGTCATAGCTCAACAACCCAACTGACCATGTTGTCATAGCTCAACAACCCAACTGACCATGTTGTCATAGCTCAACAACCCAACTGACCATGTGGTCATAGCTCAACAACCCAACTGACCATGTGGTCATAGCTCAACAACCCAACTGACCATGTGGTCATAGCTCAATAACCCAACTGACCATGTGGTCATAGCTCAATAACTCAACTGACCATGTTGTCATAGCTCAACAACCCAACTGACCATGTGGTCATAGCTCAACAACCCAACTGACCATGTTGTCATAGCTCAACAACCCAACTGACCATGTGGTCATAGCTCAACAACCCAACTGACCATGTGGTCATAGCTCAACAACCCAACTGACCATGTTGTCATAGCTCAACAACCCAACTGACCATGTGGTCATAGCTCAACAACCCAACTGACCATGTGGTCATAGCTCAACAACCCAACTGTCCATGTGGTCATAGCTCAACAACCCAACTGACCATGTTGTCATACCTCAACAACCCAACTGACTATGTCGTCATAGCTCAACAACCCAACTGACCATGTTGTCATGGCTCAATAACCCAACAAATGTGGTCAGAGCTCAATAACCCAACTGACCATGTGGTCATAGCTCAACAACCCAACTGACCATGTTGTCATAGCTCAATAACCCAACTGACCATGTGGTCATAGCTCAATAACCCAACTGACCATGTGGTCATAGCTCAACAACCCAACTAACCATGTTGTCATAGCTCAATAACCCAACTGACCATGTGGTCATAGCTCAATAACCCAACAAATGTGTGTTGTGTCCACTATTTAACCAGCCATGGGTTGTTTTTAACACAGCATGTTATAGAGTCCAGGCAGGCACACACACACACGCACACACACATGCATGCACGCACGCACGCACGCGCACACACACACACACACACACACACACACACACACACAGAGAGAGAGAGAGGGAGAGAGTTATGGATTCTCCTCAGCCACTCATAGACTGAATGATTGATTGCCATGGCGATAATTCAAAGAAGTCCCTATGCTGTGCTCTCAGGCAATCACTCTTCCTCTCTCGCTTACCTGCATTATAATTAGACAGGTGTGTGTGTGCGTGTTTCCCATTGAAAACCCATAAAGTCAGTATCTCATCACCTCTCTGTTTTGTCGGTGTGATGTCATAGCTGTAGGGTTGCTGTTACTGAATGTGAACTGGGGACAAATAGGCAGTGTGTTACACTTCTGCATTGGAAAAAGATCTTCGTGTTTTAGATTCATTTCCTTTGTGATGACTTATGTACATAATGTAAAAAATGTTTTGCTGGCTAGTTGCCATGGGGATAACGACTTCCTGTTTGGAATACGATGATGTAAAAATAACGTTGAGTTAAAGGCTTGGCTTAACCAGCATGCAACAGTGATTTACTCCACAGTAACACTGACGGACGGTCACGTGGTTAAACATGCGTGTGGTTAAACACGTTAGATTCCCAGACAACACAAAGATTCCTTGATTCCAGACGTCAGAGGACAAAAATCAGTTAACCACCTGTCGTGTCTTTGGCTATGCCGGATTAAGTGATATGACATGCAATTCTATAAAATAATTTCTCCGTAATTAATATTACCTGATTGAGGAAATCATGTAAATGTAATTAACTAGAGAATCGGGGCACTACAAAATAATATTTATAGAGCTGTTATCTTCCGAATAAACTCTTAAAGACCTAGTAATATTCAAATCAAATCAAATCAAATTTATTTATATAGCCCTTCGATACATCAGCTGATATCTCAATGTGCTGTACAGAAACCCAGCCTAAAACCCCAAACAGCAAGCAATGCAGGTGTAGAAGCACGGTGGCTAGGAAAAACTCCCTAGAAAGGCCAAAACCTAGGAAGAAACCTAGAGAGGAACCAGGCTATGTGGGGTGGCCAGTCCTCTTCTGGCTGTGCCGGGTGGAGATTATAACAGAACATGGCCAAGATGTTCAAATGTTCATAAATGACCAGCATGGTCGAATAATAATAAGGCAGAACAGTTGAAACTGGAGCAGCAGCACGGCCAGGTGGAATGGGGACAGCAAGGAGTCATCATGTCAGGTAGTCCTGGGGCATGGTCCTTGGGCTCAGGTCCTCTGGGAGAGAGAAGGAGAGAATTAGAGAACACACACTTAGATTCACACAGGACACCGAATAGGACAGGAGAATTACTCCAGATATAACAAACTGACCCTAGCCCCCCGACACATAAACTACTGCAGCATAAATACTGGAGGCTGAGACAGGAGGGGTCAGGAGACACTGTGGCCCCATCCGAGGACACCCCCAGACAGGGCCAAACAGGAAGGATATAACCCCACCCACCTTACCAAAGCACAGCCCCCACACCACTAGAGGGATATCTTCAACCACCAACTTACCATCCCGAGACAAGGCTGAGTATAGCCCACAAAGATCTCCGCCACGGCACAACCCAGACAGGATGACCACATCAGTGAATCAACTCAGGTGACGCACCCCCTCCAGGGACGGCATGAGAGAGCCCCAGTAAGCCAGTGACTCAGTCCCTGTAGTAGGGTTAGAGGCAGAGAATCCCAGTGGAAAGAGGGGAACCGGCCAGGCAGAGACAGCAAGGGCGGTTCGTTGCTCTAGAGCCTTTCCGTTCACCTTCCCACTCCTGGGCCAGACTACACTCAATCATATGACCCACTGAAGAGATGAGTCTTCAGTAAAGACTTAAAGGTTGAGACCGAGTTTGCGTCTCTGACATGGGTAGGCAGACCATTCCATAAAAATGGAGCTCTATAGGAGAAAGCCCTGCCTCCAGCTGTTTGCTTAGAAATTCTAGGGACAATTAGGAGGCCTGCGTCTTGTGACCGTAGCGTACGTGTAGGTATGTACGGCAGGACCAAATCAGAGAGATAGGTAGGAGCAAGCCCATGTAATGCTTTGTAGGTTAGCAGTAAAACCTTGAAATCAGCCCTTGCTTTGACAGGAAGCCAGTGTAGAGAGGCTAGCACTGGAGTAATATGATCAAATTTTTTGGTTCTAGTCAGGATTCAAGCAGCCGTATTTAGCACAAACTGAAGTTTATTTAGTGATTTATCCGGGTAGCCGGAAAGTAGAGCATTGCAGTAGTCTAACCTAGAAGTGACAAAAGCATGGATAAAGCACGAAAGCACTTTGAGATATCAGCTGATGTACGAAGGGCTATATAAATAAATTTGATTTGATTTTAATTTGATTAAACAGTGATTGAATGTACAGAGTACACTCTTAAAAAATGGACTGCTGTATGGTCACGTGGTTAAACAGAGGTTGAGGGGAATGGACTGCTGGATGGTCACGTGGTTAAACAGAGGTTGAGGGGATATCATATCAGGAGAGGATTTGTTTTTCAGCCCGGTGATCTGGTCATAGGTCCAAATAGTATTTTTTTTAATCAATAACAATTCAACTTCATTTTTATTAATTTTTTTACATTTTATTTAACCAGGTTGGCTAGTTGAGAACAAGTTCTCATTTGCAACTGCGACCTGGTCAAGATAAAGCAAAGCAGTGCGACAGAAACAACAACACAGAAATACACATAAACAAATGCACACAATAGAAAAATCTGTATACAGTGTGTGCAAATGAAGTAAGGAGGTAAGGCAATAAATAGGCCATAGTGGCGAAATAATTACAATTTAGCAAATTAACCTCTTACACCTATGGTGGCGCTATTTCATTTTTGGAAGAAAAACGTTCCCGTTTTAAACAAGATATTTTGTCACAAAAAGATGCTCGACTATGCATATAATTGCTACTGTTCGAAAGAAAACACTCTGACGTGTCCAGAAATACAAATATCTTCTCTGTGCGTGCCCTTTAACGTGAGCTTCAGGCAAAACCAAGATGACTTGGCATCCAGGAAATGACAAGGATTTTTGAGGCTCTGTCTTTCATGATCTCCTTATATGGCTGTGAACGCAAGAGGAATGAGTCTGCCCTTTCTGTCGTTTCCCCAAGGTGTCTGCAGCATTGTGACGTATTTGTAGGCAGATCATTGGAAGATTGACCATAAGAGACCACATTTACCACGTGTCCGCCCGGTGTCCTGCGCCGAAATTGGTGCGCAAAAGTCACCTGCCAGTATTTTTCCATGGGGCACAGAGAGAGAAGCAAGCTTCCACGAACTGCATGTCAATGAAGAGATATGTGAAAAAACACCTTGAGGATTGATTCCAAACAACGTTTGCCATGTTTCGGTCGATATTATGTAGTTAATCCGGAAAAAGTTTCACGTTGTAGGTGACTGCATTTTCGGTTCGTTTAAGAGGTAGCCAGGCGCAATGTAGAAAACGGAACGATTTCTCCTACACACAGACGCTTTCAGGAAACACTGCGCATCTGGTATGTGGCTGGGAGTCTCCTCATTGAAAACATCAGAAGCTCTTCAAAGGTAAATGATTTTATTTATTTGGTTATCTGGCTTTTGTGAAAATGTTGCGTGCTACATGCTACACAAAATGCTATGCTAGCTTAGCATACTCTTACACAAATTAGTCAATTTCTATGGTTCAAAAGCATATTTTGAAAATCTGAGATGACAGTGTTGTTAAGAAAAGGCTAAGCTTGAGAGCAAACGCATTATTTTAATTTTATTTGCGATTTTCAGAAATCGTTAACGTTGCGTTATGCTAATGAACCTGAGGCTTAGTCACAATCCCAGATCCGGGATGGGGAGTTTCAAGAGGTTAACACTGGAGTGATAGATGAGCAGATGATGATGTGCAGACGATGATGAGCAGATGGTGTGTAAGTAGTGATACTGGTGTGCAAAAAAAGTAAATAAAAACAATATGGGGATGAGGTAGGTAGTTGGATGGGCTATTTACAGATGGGCTATTTACAGCTGCAGTGATCGGTAAGCTGCTCTGACAGCTGGAGCTTAAAGTTAGTGAGGGAGATGTAAGCCTCCAACTTCACTGATTTTTGCAATTCGTTCCAGTCATTGGCAGTAGAGAACTGGAAGGAAAGGCGACCAAAGGAAGAGCTGGCTTTGGGGATGATCAGTGAGATATACCTGCTGGAGCGCGTGCTACGGGTGGGTGTTGTTATCATGACCAGTGAGCTGAGATAAGGCGGAGCTTTACCTAGCAAAGACTTATAGATGACCTGGAGCCAGTGGGTTTGGCGACGAGTATGAAGCAAGGGCCAGCCGACTAGAGCATACAGGTCACAGAGGTGGGTAGTATATGGGGCTTTGGTAACAAAGCGGGTGGCACTGTGATAGACTACATCCACTTTGTTGAGTAGAGTGTTGGAGGCTATTTTATAGATGACATCGCCGAAGTCGAGGATCGGTAGGATGGTCAGTTTCACGAGGGTATGTTTGGCAGCGTGAGTGAAGGAGTCTTTGTTGCGAAATAGAAAGCCGATTCTGTATTTAATTTTGGATTGGAGATGAGTCTGCAAGGAGAGTTTACAGTCTAACCAGACACTTTAACCAGGTATTTGTAGTTGTGAACATATTCTAAGTCAGAACCGTCCAGAGTAGTGATGCTGGACGGACAGGCAGGTGTGGGCAGCGATCGGTTGAAGAGCATGCATTTAGTTTTACTTGCGTTTTAAGAGCAGTTGGAGGCCACAGAAGGAGTGTTGAATGGCATTGAAGCTTGCCTGGAGGGTTGTTAACACAGTGTCCAACGAAGGGCCAGAAGTATACAGAATGGTGTCGTCTGTGTGAGAGGTAGATCAGGGAATCCCCTGCAGCGAGAGCAACATCGTTGATATATCATTGATCTTCATGTTCTGTCTCTCTTTATCAATAACAATTAATCTTTATGTTCTGTCTCTCTTTATCAATGACAATTCATCTTTATGTGCTGTCTCTCTTTATCAATGACAATTCATCTTTATGTGCTGTCTCTCTTTATCAATAACAATTCATCTTTATGTGCTGTCTCTCTTTATCAATAACAATTCATCTTTATGTGCTGTCTCTCTTTATCAATAACTATTCATCTTTATGTGCTGTCTCTCTTTATCAATAACAATTCATCTTTATGTGCTGTCTCTCTTTATCAATAACTATTCATCTTTCTGTGCTGTCTCTCTTTATCAATAACTATTTATCTTTCTGTGCTGTCTCTCTTTATCAATAACAATTCATCTTTATGTGCTGTCGCTCTTTATCAATAACTATTCATCTTTATGTGCTGTCTCTCTTTATCAATAACTATTCATCTTTATGTGCTGTCTCTCTTTATCAATAACAATTCATCTTTCTGTGCTGTCTCTCTTTATCAATAACAATTCATCTTTATGTGCTGTCTCTCTTTATCAATAACAATTCATCTTTATGTGCTGTCTCTCTTTATCAATAACTATTCATCTTTATGTGCTGTCTCTCTTTATCAATAACAATTCATCTTTATGTGCTGTCTCTCTTTATCAATAACAATTCATCTTTATGTGCTGTCTCTCTTTATCAATAACTATTCATCTTTATGTGCTGTCTCTCTTTATCAATAACTATTCATCTTTATGTGCTGTCTCTCTTTATCAATAACAATTCATCTTTCTGTGCTGTCTCTCTTTATCAATAACTATTCATCTTTCTGTGCTGTCTCTCTTTATCAATAACTATTCATCTTTCTGTGCTGTCGCTCTTTATCAATAACTATTCATCTTTATGTGCTGTCTCTCTTTATCAATAACTATTCATCTTTATGTGCTGTCTCTCTTTATCAATAACAATTCATCTTTCTGTCTCTCCTCAGTCAAACAAAGGAAGAAGGGAAAATAAGCGGTAACCATAACAGAGTCGAGGGTGGAGCTGCTGTATCTGGCCAGCTGGCATGTTGAGTGTGTGACTGGCACACGAGAGGTAGACACGTCATCTGCATCCCAAATGGCACCCTATTCCCTATATAGTGCACTACTTTAGACCAGAGTCCTATGGCACCCTATTCCCTATATAGTGCACTACTTTAGACCAGAGTCCTATGCCACCCTATTCCCTATATAGTTCACTACTTTAGACCAGAGTCCTATGGCACCCTATTCCCTATATAGTGCACTACTTTAGACCAGAGCCCTATGACACCCTATTCCCTATATAGTGCACTACTTTAGACCAGAGTCCTATGGCACCCTATTCCCTATATAGTGCACTACTTTAGACCAGAGCCCTATGGCCCTATGTCCAAAGTAGCTCACTATATAGGGAACAGTGTGTATGGTCTTTGATGTATCCCAAACATACATCCAACACACTTGTTGGGGACACATATTGGTGAAGAGGCATAGCTGCTGTATGTGTTTATGATTTATTCTGTTTATATACCACTTGTTTTACCAGGTACCGGGGGGGGTGTATCCCAGAGGACATGTGACACCGAGCGTCACTGCTCTTGCCAGATGTGCTGCCTGGTTGCCAGACTTTGTGGGTTGCCAGGTTGGGTTGTGTTGTCACTGACCTGTCAGGCCCTCCACACCAGGCCCTCTACGGATTCTGTCAGCAGCCGTCGGTCAAACGTGTGTGTGTATGTGCATCTGTCTGTCTGTCTGTCTGTCTGTCTGTCTGTCTGTCTGTCTGTGTTTGTGCTTCAGCAGCTGTCGGTCAAACTAGCTAACGATGACATGGGGGATTAATTTAACATTCCAACCCCTGTCACGACGCAACGGGAACGGATGTCGGAAAAACTGAGATTGAGGATAAATCATGGAAGGGGGAGAGAGAGAGAAAGAGAAAGAGACAGACAGACAGACAGAGAGACAGAGAGACAGAGAGACAGAGACAGAGAAAGAGAGACAGAGAAAGAGAGACAGAAAGAGAGACAGAGTTTAGCAGATGCTTTAAGTTATAATGACATCATGCCTGTGTGAATGGTGTGAGTTGGTCAACGACACTCTAAAACTGGGTTGACCAATATAACCCCCCCTGCCTGTGGGAAAAACAACCTGTGGTTGCCTAGGTTACCCTATTGGTTCACAGCAAATACTTGAATACTTGAGTGAATATAGCTCTGACGGAGAGGGCTGCCGTGCTTCTAGCTCTTAGGAAACTTTGCAGTATTTAGTTTTTTATGTGTTATTTATTTTTTTACAAGCTTTTCGCAGTAACATCTGATAAACACGTGTATGTGACAAATAACATTTGATGTGACTTGACCTTTTACAAACTCAATTTTCTTGTTCTCTGCTTGTTTTTAGTCAAGTACAACAACAACATTTATGAAAAGTACATGTCTAAAGATTCCTCTTCATCATCATTCTCCTGAGTGTTCTCACTATTGAAAAAAACTACTGCTTCACTCATGTCCCTTTTCAGGTGAGGGGTGGTAGCTCACTACCAACCGAAACATTAAGGTACAGTTACCAACAGACTGCAACTACATTACCAACAGACTGCAACTACATTACCAACAGACTACAACTACATTACCAACAGACTGCAACTACATTACCAACAGACTGCAACTACATTACCAACAGACTGCAACTACAGTACCAACAGACTACAACTACATTACCAACAGACTGCAACTACATTACCAACAGACTGCAACTACGTTACCAACAGACTACAACTACATTACCAACAGACTGCAACTACATTACCAACAGACTGCAACTACGTTACCAACAGACTGCAACTACATTACCAACAGACTGCAACTACGTTACCAACAGACTGCAACTACATTACCAACAGAGTGCAACTACATTACCAACAGACTACAACTACATTACCAACCAAAACATTAAGGTACAGTTACCAACAGACTGCAACTACATTACCAACAGACTGCAACTACATTACCAACAGACTGCAACTACGTTACCAACAGACTGCAACTACATTACCAACAGACTGCAACTACGTTACCAACAGACTGCAACTACATTACCAACAGACTACAACTACATTACCAACAGACTGCAACTACGTTACCAACAGACTGCAACTACATTACCAACAGACTACAACTACATTACCAACAGACTGCAACTACATTACCAACAGACTGCAACTACATTATCAACAGACTGCAACTACGTTACCAACAGACTGCAACTACATTACCAACAGACTGCAACTACATTACCAACAGACTACAACTACATTACCAACAGACTACAACTACGTTACCAACAGACTGCAACTACATTACCAACAGACTACAACTACATTACCAACAGACTACAACTACATTACCAACAGACTGCAACTACATTACCAACAGAGTGCAACTACATTACCAACAGACTGCAACTACAGTACCAACAGACTACAACTACATTACCAACCAAAACATTAAGGTACAGTTACCAACAGACTGCAACTACATTACCAACAGACTGCAACTACATTACCAACAGACTGCAACTACGTTACCAACAGACTGCAACTACGTTACCAACAGACTACAACTACATTACCAACAGACTGCAACTACGTTACCAACAGACTGCAACTACGTTACCAACAGACTGCAACTACATTACCAACAGACTGCAACTACATTACCAACAGACTGCAACTACATTACCAACAGACTGCAACTACATTACCAACAGACTGCAACTACATTACCAACAGACTGCAACTACAGTACCAACAGACTACAACTACATTACCAACAGACTGCAACTACATTACCAACAGACTACAACTACATTACCAACAGACTACAACTACATTACCAACAGACTGCAACTACATTACTAACAGACTGCAACTACGTTACCAACAGACTGCAACTACAGTACCAACAGACTGCAACTACATTACTAACCAAAACATTAAGGTACAGTTACCAACAGACTGCAACTACATTACCAACAGACTGCAACTACATTACCAACAGACTGCAACTACGTTACCAACAGACTGCAACTACGTTACCAACAGACTACAACTACATTACCAACAGACTGCAACTACATTACCAACAGACTGCAACTACGTTACCAACAGACTGCAACTACATTACCAACAGACTGCAACTACATTACCAACAGACTGCAACTACATTACCAACAGACTGCAACTACATTACCAACAGACTGCAACTACATTACCAACAGACTGCAACTACGTTACCAACAGACTGCAACTACATTACCAACAGACTGCAACTACGTTACCAACAGACTACAACTACGTTACCAACAGACTACAACTACGTTACCAACAGACTGCAATTACATTACCAACAGACTGCAACTACGTTACCAACAGACTGCAACTACATTACCAACAGACTGCAACTACATTACCAACAGATTGCAACTACATTACCAACAGACTGCAACTACGTTACCAACAGACTGCAACTACATTACCAACAGACTGCAACTACATTACCAACAGACTGCAACTACATTACCAATAGACTACAACTACGTTACCAACAGACTGCAACTACGTTACCAACAGACTGCAACTACATTACCAACTGACTGCAACTACATTACCAACAGACTGCAACTACATTACCAACTAACTGCAACTACATTACCAACAGACTACAACTATGTTACCAACAGACTGCAACTACATTACCAACTGACTGCAACTACGTTACCAACAGACTGCAACTACGTTACCAACAGACTGCAACTACGTTACCAACAGACTGCAACTACGTTACCAACAGACTGCAACTACGTTACCAACAGACTGCAACTACATTACCAACAGACTACAACTATGTTACCAACAGACTGCAACTACAGTACCAACAGACTGCAACTACATTACCAACAGACTGCAACTACAGTACCAACAGACTGCAAATACATTACCAACCAAAACATTAAGGTACAGTTACCAACAGACTACAACTACGTTACCAACAGACTGCAACTACAGTACCAACAGACTGCAACTACATTACCAACAGACTGCAACTACAAAACCAACAGACTACAACTACAGTACCAACAGACTGCAACTTTATTACCAACAGACTGCAACTACATTACCAACAGACTGCAACTACATTACCAACAGACTACAACTATGTTACCAACAGATTGCAACTACATTACCAACAGACTGCAACTACGTTACCAACAGATTGCAACTACAGTACCAACAGACTGCAACTACATTACAAACAGACTGCAACTACATTACCAACAGACTACAACTACGTTACCAACAGACTGCAAGTACATTACCAACAGACTGCAACAACATTACCAACAGACTGCAACTACAGTACCAACAGACTACAACTACATTACCAACCAAAACATTAAGGTACAGTTACCAACAGACTGCAACTACATTACCAACAGACTGCAACTACATTACCAACAGACTGCAAATACATTACCAACAGACTGCAACTACAGTACCAACAGACTACAACTACATTACCAACAGACTGCAACTACATTACCAACAGACTGCAACTACGTTACCAACAGACTGCAACTACATTACAACTACATTACCAACAGACTACAACTACATTACCAACAGACTGCAACTACATTACCAACAGACTGCAACTACATTACCAACAGACTGCAACTACATTACCAACAGACTGCAACTACGTTACCAACAGACTGCAACTACGTTACCAACAGACTACAACTACATTACCAACAGACTGCAACTACATTACCAACAGACTGCAACTACATTACCAACAGACTACAACTACGTTACCAACAGACTGCAACTACATTACCAACAGACTGCAACTACGTTACCAACAGACTACAACTACGTTACCAACAGACTACAACTACATTACCAACAGACTGCAATTACATTACCAACAGACTGCAACTACGTTACCAACAGACTACAACTACGTTACCAACAGACTACAACTACGTTACCAACAGACTGCAACTACGTTACCAACAGACTGCAACTACGTTACCAACTGACTGCAACTACATTACCAACAGACTGCAACTACATTACCAACTGACTGCAACTACATTACCAACAGACTGCAACTACGTTACCAACAGACTGCAACTACATTACCAACAGACTGCAACTACATTACCAACAGACTGCAACTACATTACCAACAGACTGCAACTACATTACCAACAGACTGCAACTACGTTACCAACAGACTGCAACTACGTTACCAACAGACTGCAACTACATTACCAACAGACTGCAACTACATTACCAACAGACTACAACTATGTTACCAACAGACTGCAACTACGTTACCAACAGACTGCAACTACATTACCAACAGACTGCAATTACATTACCAACAGACTACAACTATGTTACCAACAGACTGCAACTACAGTACCAACAGACTGCAACTACATTACCAACAGACTGCAACTACAGTACCAACAGACTGCAACTACATTACCAACAGACTGCAACTACATTACCAACAGACTGCAACTACATTACCAACAGACTGCAACTAAGTTACCAACAGACTACAACTATGTTACCAACAGACTGCAACTACATTACCAACAGACTGCAACTACATTACCAACAGACTACAACTACATTACCAACAGACTGCAACTACATTACCAACAGACTGCAACTACGTTACCAACAGACTACAACTATGTTACCAACAGACTGCAACTACAGTACCAACAGACTGCAACTACATTACCAACAGACTGCAACTACATTACCAACAGACTGCAACTACATTACCAACAGACTGCAACTACATTACCAACAGACTGCAACTACGTTACCAACAGACTGCAACTACGTTACCAACAGACTGCAACTACATTACCAACAGACTGCAACTACATTACCAACAGACTGCAACTACATTACCAACAGACTACAACTATGTTACCAACAGACTGCAACTACATTACCAACAGACTGCAACTACAGTACCAACAGACTGCAACTACATTACCAACCAAAACATTAAGGTACAGTTACCAACAGACTGCAACTACATTACCAACAGACTGCAACTGCAGTACCAACAGACTGCAACTACAGTACCAACAGACTGCAACTACATTACCAACAGACTGCAACTACATTACCAACAGACTGCAACTACGTTACCAACAGACTACAACTATGTTACCAACAGACTGCAACTACATTACCAACAGACTGCAACTACATTACCAACAGACTACAACTACATTACCAACAGACTGCAACTACATTACCAACAGACTGCAACTACGTTACCAACAGACTACAACTATGTTACCAACAGACTGCAACTACAGTACCAACAGACTGCAACTACATTACCAACAGACTACAACTACATTACCAACAGACTACAACTACGTTACCAACAGACTGCAACTACAGTACCAACAGACTGCAACTACATTACCAACAGACTACAACTACATTACCAACAGACTGCAACTACATTACCAACAGACTGCAACTACGTTACCAACAGACTGCAACTACATTACCAACAGACTGCAACTACATTACCAACAGACTGCAACTACATTACCAACAGACTGCAACTACATTACCAACAGACTGCAACTACATTACCAACAGACTACAACTACATTACCAACAGACTACAACTATGTTACCAACAGATTGCAACTACATTACCAACAGATTGCAACTACATTACCAACAGACTGCAACTACGTTACCAACAGACTGCAACTACATTACCAACAGACTGCAACTACATTACCAACAGACTGCAACTACGTTACCAACAGACTGCAACTACGTTACCAACAGACTACAACTACATTACCAACAGACTGCAACTACATTACCAACAGACTGCAACTACATTACCAACAGACTGCAACTACATTACCAACAGACTACAACTACATTACCAACAGACTGCAACTACGTTACCAACAGACTGCAACTACATTACCAACAGACTGCAACTACGTTACCAACAGACTGCAATTACATTACCAACAGACTGCAACTACGTTACCAACAGACTGCAACTACGTTACCAACAGACTGCAACTACATTACCAACAGACTACAACTACATTACCAACAGACTGCAACTACATTACCAACAGACTGCAACTACATTACCAACAGACTACAACTACATTACCAACAGACTGCAACTACATTACCAACAGACTACAACTACATTACCAACAGACTGCAACTACATTACCAACAGACTGCAACTACAGTACCAACATACTGCAACTACATTACCAACAGACTACAACTACATTACCAACAGACTGCAACTACAGTACCAACAGACTGCAACTACATTACCAACAGACTGCAACTACAGTACCAACAGACTGCAACTACATTACCAACCAAAACATTAAGGTACAGTTACCAACAGACTGCAACTACGTTACCAAAAGACTACAACTACATTACCAACCGAAACATTAAGGTACAGTTACCAACAGACTGCAACTACATTACCAACAGACTGCAACTACATTACCAACAGACTGCAACTACATTACCAAAAGACTACAACTACATTACCAACCGAAACATTAAGGTACAGTTACCAACAGACTGCAACTACGTTACCAACAGACTGCAACTACATTACCAAAAGACTACAACTACATTACCAACAGACTGCAACTACAGTACCAACAGACTGCAACTACATTACCAACAGACTGCAACTACATTACCAACAGACTACAACTACATTACCAACAGACTGCAACTACATTACCAACAGACTGCAACTACATTACCAACAGACTTCAACTACATTACCAACAGACTGCAACTACATTACCAACAGACTGCAACTACAGTACCAACAGACTACAACTACATTACCAACCAAAACATTAAGGTACAGTTACCAACAGACTGCAACTACATTACCAACAGACTGCAACTACATTACCAACAGACTGCAACTACATTACCAACAGACTGCAACTACATTACCAACAGACTGCAACTACATTACCAACAGACTGCAACTACAGTACCAACAGACTACAACTACATTACCAACAGACTGCAACTACATTACCAACTGACTGCAACTACATTACCAACAGACTATACAGCTACAAGTAGTGAGTGGAGGTAATAACAGACTATACAACTACAAGTAGTGAGTGGAGGTAATAACAGACTATACAACTACAAGTAGTGAGTGGAGGTAATAACAGACTATACAACTACACAACTGTGTGTGTGTGTGTGTGTGTGTGTGTGTGTGTGTGTGTGTGTGTGATGTTCTGTACGCCTACCACCAGATGAAATGGATATCAGGTTCCTAACCTCTATAGACCAGCCTGATCACTACAAAATAGCTCCCCAGAACGTCGATCTATTCCTTCCACTACGCTCACAAAAAATAAATGAAAATAATTGCCCAGCACAGGGCATGAACTCATGATGCTCGGAGCCATAGTGCACTGCTTAGATTACAGCAGTACTACAATTCACTACACTGTAGGAAGGCTTTACTCGAGGATAGTTGATGGAAATAGCACGTTGTTTTGAAATGATTTCCCCAAAATCATAGACCTTAACCAATCGCTTAAACTGTTAACCTGTGGGTTGTTTCTGTTGGAACAACGCAGAATTAATGCATCAAAAAATAGACGTTCATCAATAATTTGTCGAATTTTGCAATAGTCACCGATGAACGCAGACTCGACTGTATGGGCCCTGGTCTAACGTAGTGCACTACATAGGGAATAGTGACCCATATGGGCCCTGGTCTAAAGTAGTGCACTACATAGGGAATAGTGACCCATATGGGCCCTGGTCTAAAGTAGTGCACTACATAGGGAATAGTGACCCATATGGGCCCTGGTCTAACGTAGTGCACTACATAGGGAATAGTGACCCATATGGGTCCTGGTCTAAAGTAGTGCACTACATAGGGAATAGTGACCCATATGGGCCCTGGTATAACGTAGTGCACTACATAGGGAATAGTGACCCATATGGGCCCTGATCTAAAGTAGTGCACTACATAGGGACTAGTGACCCATGTGGGCCCTGGTCTAAAGTAGTGCTTAAATTCTTGTTCATCTAAATGGAGAGAGAGAGACAGAGAGAGAGAGAGACAGAGAGAGAGAGAGAGAGAGAGAGAGAGAGAGAGAGAGAGAGAGAGAGAGAGAGAGACAGAGAGAGAGAGAGAGAGACAGATGGAGAGAGAGAGAGAGAGAGAGAGAGAGAGAGAGAGAGAGAGAGAGAGAGAGAGAGAGAGAGAGAGAGAGAGAGACGAGAACTGCAGGTAGCACATCCTGTGACCAGGTTTGGGTTCCATAGCCGCAGGCAGAACAGCAGAAACTGGATCAGCAGCACCACCAGGTGTCCTAGAACTCAGGTCCTAGAACTCGGTCCTAGAACTCAGGTCCTCCGGGAGGGAGGGAGGGAGGAAGGGAGGGAGGGAGGGAGATGGGAGAATTAGAGGACACATACTTAAGATCACACAGGACACCAGATAAGACAGGCTGACCCTAGCCCCCGGGCACATATACTATTGCATCATAGATACTGGAGACTGAGAAAGGGGTGGGTAGGGGGACACTGTTGCCTGGAAAAGTCCAATGAGGCAGGATATAACCCCACCCACTTTGCCGAAGCACAGCCCCCACACCACCAGAGGGATATCAACAGACCCCCAACTTAATACCCAAGGTGGAGTATAGCCCACAAAGATCTCCTCCACATGATTCTGAGGGGGTGCAAAACCGGACAGGAAGATCACGTCATTGACTCAACCCACTCAAGTCGAGTATAATGAAAAAAGCCTGGCAATACGTGATTCACCCTTCCTAGGAACAGCATCGGAGAGTATTTGTAAACCAGTGACTCAGCCCCCGGGTCAGAGCCAGGGATTCCCAGGCAGAGAGAGAACTTTGGATTTGAAATTATACAATGAATATGAGGTTAAAGTGTAGACTGTCGGATTTAATTTGAGGGTATTTTCATTTATATCGGGTGAACCGTTTAGCAATTACATTATTATTTAATTATTACTTTTTGGACCGAAAATATTGAGACACATTCACTTATGTGTATTAAAGTAGTCAAAAGTTTAGTATTTGTTCCCCTATTTGTTCCCCTATTCACGCAATGATTACACCGAGCTTGTTGGATTCATTTGCTGTTTGTTTTGGTTGTGTTTCAGATGATTTTGTTCCCAATGCAAATTAATAGTAAATAATGTTTTGTGTCATTTTGGAGTCATTTTTATTGTAAATAAGAATATAATATGTTTCTAAACACTTCTACAAAGCTGGCATCAAGGCAAAGGGTGGCTACTTTGAAGAATCTCAAATATAAGATATATATTTTTTATTTGTTTAACACTTTTGTTGCTACCAAATTGAGCCGACTGTTAATGTTCTTTAGGAACATTTTGGTTTTATGCAAAGTGTTTCTATTTTGTTATTGAAATTGTATTTATTCAATTTTTATTTAATTAGGTAAGTCAGGTAAGAACCAATTCTTATTTACAATGACAGCCTACTGGGGAACAGTGGGTTAAACTGCCTTGTTCAGGGGCACAACAACCGATTTCTACCTTGTCAGTTCGGGGATTTGATCCAACAACCTTTTGGTTACTGGCCCAACGCTCTAACCACTAGGCTACCTGCCGTAAATCCTCCATAAACATCTTCCCTTTCGACCTAAATATTTTCTATACCGTACATTCACTTTGTTCTAATTTCATACACATATTAGACTCGAAGGTGTCAGTCTCCCTCTGTTAGGCCGCAGCCAAAGTGATCAGAGGAAAACAAACGCCATTTGACAATGGATTCATTTCGGTTCGTGGTTCTGTGTCCTCTAATTGGCTACCGTTTCCCGTTACCCCGTCAAAAATTCAACACATTTGCATTTCTTTGTTTTTAACGTCTGTGAAAATAGATGGACATTTTCTGTGAAAGGACGTATCACCTCCGCTGCCTGGCAACGTACGACTCCAGTTGAGATCATTGGAAATCACAGACATGGATAACATCAATGTGCCAGTTTGGCCATGCAGTTCGACTCTGGGGGGGTGAAAATATAGTCTCGCTTATCCCTCTGAAACCACTGTGTCCCCTCCTATCAGACACTGACCAGACAGTGTCCCGTCCAATCAGACAATGACCAGACAGTGTCCCGTCCAATCAGACACTGACCAGACAGTGTCCCGTCCAATCAGACACTGACCAGACAGTGTCCCGTCCAATCAGACACTGACCAGACAGTGTCCCGTCCAATCAGACACTGACCAGACAGTGTCCTGTCCAATCAGACACTGACTACACTGTGTCCCATCCAATCAGACACTGACCAGACAGTGTTCCATCCAATCAGACACTGACCAGACTGTGTCCGCTCCAATCAGACACTGACCAGACAGTTTCCCCTCCTATCATACACTGACCAGACTGTGTCCCCTCCAATCAGACACACTAGGGACCCTGAACCACATGAGTGGAACAACAGAACAACAGAAGCAGCTGTGGAACAGAGAGCAGGGGTTCTGGAACACAAAGACAAGGGGATCTTCTCTTCAGTAGAGACCAGGCGTTCTAGAACACAAAGACCAGGGTTTCTAGAACACAAAGACCATGGGTTCATCTGTCACCAAGGACCAGGGATTCTAGAACACAAATATCATGGGTTCTGGAACATAAAGAGAAACCTGTTCTCTGAAGGAAATTAACCTTCAATGTATTGGCAATCTCCAGACCAGGGAGACCAACGTATCTGCTGTTTTTTAAAGTCCTCTTTTAATCAGAGTGTAGTTGTTCTAACTATGACCAATCAATGACATTTAATCACTCAATCAAATAGTAGAACAGGGAATTGTAAACTGTCAGGATTGTAAACATCACGTAGGTACTGGCACTCTTACCTCATTGCTTTCATATTCAGAGTTGAACAATTTATATAAAATCTAAATGATGAATCTTTGCATACTAGATATTTCTGGCATAATTGGTTGTTAGATTTCATTAACTTGAAACAGCCTTTCAAGTCAAGAATAGCATTCTGAGATTAAGTGTCACCCCAACCAGTTGTTGTCATGGCATCCAAGACAACCAAAGCAACAGAACATTCCAAATAAATGTGTTCTTTCTGGCGCAGCCTGACAACACAATTACTAAGGCTGGGCATCGCTTCCTAGTTTTCCAAACAAACTATGACACAAACTCTCCAATGATAAAATAATATGCAATGTTTCAAAACCAACCATGATTTATGGAACAAATGTATTGTCTTTAAATGAATCAAAAACAACAATGTCCTCATTCACTTCACATGTATGATCCAAATGAACTTTGTGCTTTTATGCAACACCCCATCTATGTACATTAAACCTATATTAGATCAACACCCCATCTATGTACATTAAACCTATATTAGATCAACACCCCATCTATCTACATTAAACCTATATTAGATCATTGCAATATGGCATAGTTATTCTCCCTTTACCATCATGTTACATTTCAGTAGATCATTGATGGCTGTCGTTCTCCACTAACGATCTGCGTGATTCATTAACCTGATACACATGCTGTTTATGTGGTGCCATCCATCTGATTAAAAAAATAACAACAACGTTTAGGGATTCAACCTGAGCCCCACTATTGTACATGTCGCTGTACAGCAGAAGATGCAGAATCCCCCCCCCCAATGTTAATGATAACATTTATGGTAACAGCTCAGCAATCAACACCATAGTGGCCCTCAAAGCTCATCACTAAGCTAAGGACCCTGGGACTAAACACCTCCCTTTGCAACTGGATCCTGGACTTCCTGACAGGCCGCCCCCAGGTGGTGAGGGTAGGTGACAACACATCTGCAACGCTGATCCTCAATATGGGTGAACCTCAGGGGTGCGTGCTCAGTCCCCTCCTGTATTCCCTGTTCACTCCTGACTGCACGGCCAAGCATGACTCCAACACCATCATTAAGTTTGCTGATGACACAACAGTTGTAGGCCTGATCACCGATAACGATGAGACAGCCTACAGGGAGGAGGTCAGCGACCTGACCGTGTGGTGCCAGGACAACAACCTCTGCCTCAGAGATGATCGTGGACTACAGGAAAAGGAGGACCGAGCACGCCGCCATTCTCATCGACGGGGCTGTAGTGGAACAGATTGAGAGTTTCAAGTACCTTGGTGTCCACATCACCAACAAACTATCATGGTCGAAGCACACCAAGACAGTTGTGAAGAGCGCACAACAAAACCTATTCCCCCTCAGAAGACTGAAGAGATTTGGCATGGGTCCTCGGATCCTCAAAAGGTTTTACAGCTGCACCATCGAGAGCATCCTGACGGGTTGAATCACTGCCTGGTATGACAACTGCTCGGCCTCCGACCGCAAGGCACTACACAAAGGGTATCGAGTATCCGGCCCAGTACACCACCGGGGCTTCCTGCCATCCAGGACCTCTACACCAGGTGGTGTCAGAGGAAGGCCCTAGGAATTGTCAAGGACTCCAGCCTCCCTGGTCGTGGACTGTTTTCTCTGCCACTGCACGACAAGCGGTACCGGAGTGCCAAGTCTTGATCCAGGACGCTTCTGGACAGCTTCCAACCCCCCCAAACCATAAGACTCATGAAAAGCTAATCAAATGGCAACCCGGACTATTTGCATTGGCCCCCTTAACACAGCGTTTTCATAAAAGGCTGTGTTAGTGTTTAACCCCTCAGGGTAGAAAAGGTTAATATTTACAAAAGGGAATACAAAATTCATCATGTGATGATGTGTATGTGACCCGACCCCTTAACCCTTGACCTTTTAATGTGAGTTTGACATCTCTGACTCCAATCCATTCCAGACACAACAGGAAACAGGAAACAGAGGGACGTGATAAAAAAAGACAGGCAGAGTTACAACTGTGATGCTCATGAAATCCTGTCAGCTGGTCATTGTCATGCAAAAGACTGCCATTCTCACGGTAATTTACAATTCATTCAAATTAACAAGTTTAGCATCTCCAATTCTCCACGAATAAAAACAGCATACAAACCGCTGATGCCTTTTGGAACATCTACATTTAAAACGTCTAATAAATAAATTTAATATTATCTCTACTGTTACGTTCCCCAGGTACTGTGTTGTTGTGGGTTTGTGTGTGTGTATTTCAGGATGGCTTCCTGGATTTCATGCATCTGATTGGTCGGCCCCATTGCGGATTGGAGCTCTGACCCCGCCCTCTCGTCAGGGGAAACAGCTGGCTCATCAATTACCGACTCCTTCTGCAGCTTGACAAGCCAGTGTTCCTTCGTTAGGAGGGAGCTTCTTTGTGTGTCCTGTGTTGGTCAGAAAGTGTTGTTGTAATGTAGTGTGTAGCCGCTCCGGCAGGGTTATGTGTACGCCGTAGGACTTAATGGTTTTCGGTTTATTTAAATTGTTCACTAAGTTTGGTCAATTATTCTGTTTCATTTATTCTAAGGGACCTTGGGAGTGTTTAGGCAAGAGGCCTGCGGGTATACATAACCTGGAGTATTTACTGTCTATGCACGCTAGGTAAGACCTGGGCGGACCACCCTCTGTATTTTGGTTAGCGCCAGGTGGTGCTGAGATTAGGTTAGTAGTGGGTAGGAGTGGGGGCTCTAACTCTTAGTGGGTAGGAGTGGGGGCTCTAACTCTTAGTGGGTAGGAGAGGGGGCTCTAACTGTTAGTGGGTAGGGGAGGGGGCTCTAACTCTTAGTGGATAGGGGAGGGGGCACTAACTCTTAGTGGGTAGGGGAGGGGGCACTAACTCTTAGTGGGTAGGGGAGGGGGCTATAACTCTTAGTGGGTAGGAGAGGGGGCTCTAACTCTTAGTGGGTAGGAGAGGGGGCTCTGACTCTTAGTGGGTAGGGGAGGGGGCTCTAACTCTTAGTGGGTAGGAGAGGGGGCTCTGACTCTTAGTGGGTAGGGGAGGGGGCTCTAACTCTTAGTGGGTAGGAGAGGGCGCTAACTCTTAGTGGGTAGGAGAGGGCGCTAACTCTTAGTGGGTAGGGGAGGGGGCTATAACTCTTAGTGGGTAGGGGAGGGGGCTATAACTCTTAGTGGGTAGGAGAGGGGGCTATAACTCTTAGTGGGTAGGGGAGGGGGCTATAACTCTTAGTGGGTAGGAGAGGGGGCGCTAACTCTTAGTGGGTAGGAGAGGGGGCTCTAACTCTTAGTGGGTAGGAGAGGGCGCTAACTCTTAGTGGGTAGGAGAGGGGGCGCTAACTCTTATTGGGTAGGAGAGGGGGCTAACTCTTAGTGGGTAGGAGAGGGGGCTCTAACTCTTAGTGGGTAGGAGAGGGGGCTCTAACTCTTAGTGGGTAGGAGAGGGGGCTCTAACTCTTATTGGGTAGGAGAGGGGGCACTAACTCTTATTGGGTAGGAGAGGGCGCTAACTCTTAGTGGGTAGGAGAGGGGGCGCTAACTCTTATTGGGTAGGAGAGGGCGCTAACTCTTAGTGGGTAGGAGAGGGGGCGCTAACTCTTATTGGGTAGGAGAGGGCGCTAACTCTTAGTGGGTAGGAGAGGGGGCGCTAACTCTTATTGGGTAGGAGAGGGGGCGCTAACTCTTAGTGGGTAGGAGAGGGGACTCTAAGAGTTACTCTGTATGTCATGGGCTCTCTAGCCCTGCGGCATACAGACCTAGTGGTTAGAGAGTTGGATTAGTAACCGGAAGGTTGCGAGTTCAAACCCCCGAGCTGACAAGGTACAAATCTGTCGTTCTGCCCCTGAACAGGCAGTTAACCCACTGTTCCCAGGCCGTCATTGAAAATAAGAATTTGTTCTTAACTGACTTGCCTGGTTAAATAAAGGTAAAAAAAAAATAATAATAACTCTTAGTGGGTAGGAGAGGGGGCTCTAAGAGTTACTCTGTATGTCATGGGCTCTCTAGCCCTGTTCCTGCAGCTACCCAGTACTCTGTATGCCATGGGCTGTCCTACCCTGTTCCAGTTGGCTGTATGTCATGGGCTGTCCTACCCTGTTCCTGCAGCTACCCAGTACTCTGGAGGTGTAATGCTCCATCATTACACACACCTGCACCATCATTACACCTGCTCCATCATTACACACACCTGCTCCATCATTACACACACCTTCTCCGTCATTACACCTGCTCCATCATTACATACACCTGCTCCGTCAATACACACACCTGCTCCGTCATTACACACACCTGCTCCATCATTACACACACCTGCTCCATCATTACACACACCTGCTCCATCATTACACACACTTGCTTCGTCATTACACACACCTGCTCCATCATTACACCTGCACCATCATTACACACACCTGCTCCGTCATTACACACACCTGCTCCGTCATTACACCTGCTCCATCATTACACACACCTGCTCCGTCATTACACACACCTGCTCCGTCATTACACCTGCTCCATCATTACACACACCTGCTCCGTCATTACACACACCTGCTCCATCATTACACCTGCACCATCATTACACACACCTGCTCCATCATTACACCTGTTCCATCATTACACACACCTGCTCCATCATTACACACACCTGCTCCATCATTGCACACACCTGCTCCATCATTACACACACCTGCTCCATCATTACACCTGCTCCATCATTACACACACCTGCTCCGTCATTACACCTGCACCATCATTACACACACCTGCTCCGTCAATACACACACCTGCTCCATCATTACACACACCTGCTCCATCATTACACCTACCTGCTCCATCATTACACACACCTGCTCCGTCATTACACACACCTGCTCCATCATTACACCTGCACCATCATTACACACACCTGCTCCATCATTACACCTGTTCCATCATTACACACACCTGCTACATCATTACACACACCTGCTCCATCATTACACACACCTGCTCCATCATTGCACATGTTCCATCATTACACACACCTGCTCTGTCATTACACACACCTGCTCCATCATTACACACACCTGCTCCATCATTGCACCTGTTCCATCATTACACACACCTGCTCTGTCATTACACACACCTGCTCTGTCATTACACACACCTGCTCCATCATTACACACACCTGCTCCATCATTACACACACCTGCTCCATCATTACACACACCTGCTCCCTCATTACACATGTTCCATCATTACACACACCTGCTCTGTCATTACACACACCTGCTCTGTCATTACACACACCTGCTCCATCATTACACACACGTGCTCCATCATTACACACACCTGCTCCCTCATTACACATGTTCCATCATTACACACACCTGCTCTGTCATTACACACACCTGCTCTGTCATTACACACACCTGCTCCATCATTACACACACCTGCTCCATCATTACACACACCTGCTCCATCATTACACACACCCGCTCCATCATTACACACACCTGCTCCGTCATTACACCTGCTCCGGCAGTACACACACCTGCTCCATCATTACACACACCTGCTCCATCATTACACCTGCTCCATCATTACACATACCTGCTCCATCATTACACACACCTGCTCCATCATTACACACACCTGCTCCACCATTACACACACCTGCTCCATCATTACACACACCTGCTCCATCATTACACCTGCTCCATCATTACACCTGCTCAATCATTACACCTGCTCCCCATTTTATCTCCTTGATTACTCCCTCTTTCTTTAGCCCTCAGTAGACATCAGTCACTAGTTAGTATTGTCTTATTTTATGTTCAGTAAGCTTCTCATGTTATGTTCTTTTGTATCGTTTCATTATTACACTCACCTTTTCCGCCTGCTTCCTGACTCCCGGCGTATTACGTTACAGAATACTACCTCACTTCCTGACTCCCGGCGAATTACGTTACAGAATACTACCTCACTTCCTGACTCCCGGCGTATTACGTTACAGAATACTACGTCACTTCCTGACTCCCGGCGTATTACGTTACAGAATACTACCTCACTTCCTGACTCCCGGCGTATTACGTTACAGAATACTACCTCACTTCCTGACCCGCCGTTACAGAATACTACGTTACTTCCTGGCGGTTACGTTACAGAATACTACCTCACTTCCTGACTCCCGGCGTATTACGTTACAGAATCCTGACTCCCGGCGTCACAGAATTCCTGACTCCTGACTCCCGGCGAATTACGTTACAGAATACTACCTCACTTCCTGACTCCCGGCGTATTACGTTACAGAATACTACCTCACTTCCTGACTCCCGGCGTATTACGTTACAGAATACTACCTCACTTCCTGACTCCCGGCATATTACGTTACAGAATACTACCTCACTTCCTGACTCCCGGCGAATTACGTTACAGAATACTACCTCACTTCCTGACTCCCGCGAATTACGTTACAGAATACTACCTCACTTCCTGACTGACTCCTGACGGCGTATTACGTTACAGAATACTACGTCACTTCCTGACTCCCGGCGTATTACGTTACAGAATACTACCTCACTTCCTGACTCCCGGCGTATTACGTTACAGAATACTACCTCACTTCCTGACTCCCGGCGAATTACGTTACAGAATACTACCTCACTTCCTGACTCCCGGCAAATTACGTTACAGAATACTACTCACTTCCTGACTCCCGCGTATCACGTTACAGAATACTACCTCACTTCCTGACTCCCGGCGTATTACGTTACAGAATACTACGTCACTTCCTGACTCCCGGCGTACGTTACAGAATACGTTACAGAATACTACCTCACTTCCTGACTCCCGCGAATTACGTTACAGAATACTACGTCACTTCCTGACTCCCGGCGTATTACGTTACAGAATACTACCTCACTTCCTGACTCCCGGCGTATTACGTTACAGAATACTACCTCACTTCCTGACTCCCGGCGAATTACGTTACAGAATACTACCTCACTTCCTGACTCCCGGCGAATTACGTTACAGAATACTACGTCACTTCCTGACTCCCGGCGTATTACGTTACAGAATACTACCTCACTTCCTGACTCCCGGCGTATTACGTTACAGAATACTACGTCACTTCCTGACTCCCGGCGAATTACGTTACAGAATACTACCTCACTTCCTGACTCCCGGCGAATTACGTTACAGAATATATGGAAGCAGCCGAGGATAAAACCATCTTCCAGACGGTCTATTCCACCAACACCACAACCCTGACACATCTGGCCACGGCCATGGAGGAGCCCCTCCACGTTCTCCGCCAGCAAGGCTCTCCTTATCCCTATCAGAGGGCCTCCTACCACGGGTCGTCACAGTGAGCCAGTCCCCCAGCCAACCCAGCCATCCGCCCAGGTCAGCGATGCCCGACTGTCCCTTCCGGAGAAGTATGATGATTTCCATCGAAATGACCCGTCTGTTGCAGTGGCGTCACCCATGTTGTTGGAGCTACATGGCTAATGGCTAATGGCTACATCTACTAAGTCAAGTGACGATTGGGAGAAGCAGGCAGGACGTCACGGATGGTGAGATGGATTGGCCCGGACCTGTCCGTGTTTGGCTGACAGATGTGCGGCTGACTGACCGGGAATTAGCCATCTGCTACCGCAATCCTCCCCTCCGCTCAGAGACCAACTATGCTCCTTCCACTCCTGTCCCAAACTGCTTCCTTTCCTTTGTGTCTGTACACTGTAATTCAGCTTTCAGCTGAGAAATATAGCTGAGTTAAACACATAAAGGTTATGTTTCCTTCACTACAGTAACACTATGTTGTCATCCTGAGTTCCATGGTTGCCATGGGCGTGGTTATTATTCATGGTACTTTAATAAAGACACTATACATGAATAAACTAACAAAACAATAAACGTGAGAAAACCTAAACAGCCTATCTGGTGAAAACACAGAGACAGGAACAATCACCCACAAACACACAGTGAAACCCAGGCTACCTAAGTATGATTCTCAATCAGAGACAACTAATGACACCTGCCTCTGATTGAGAACCATACTAGGCCGAAACATAGAAATACCCAAATCATAGAAAAACAAAGACTGCCCACCCCAACTCACGCCCTGACCATACTAAATCATGACAAAACAAAGGAAATAAAGGTCAGAACGTGACACACATAGAGTTGATCAGGCTGTTGATTGTGGTTCGAGGAATGTTGTCCCACTCCTCTTCAATGGCTGTGTGAAGTTGCTGGATATTGGGAGGGAACTGGAACACGCTGTGGTACACGTCGCTCCAGAGCATCCCAAACATGCTCAATGGCTGACATGGCTGGTGAGTATACAGGCCTGGGGACATTCTTTGGCCTCCAGGAATAGTGTACAGAATAGTGTACAGATCCATGCGACATGGGGCCGTGCATTATCATTCTGAAACATGAGGTGATGGCGGTGGATGATGACATGACAATGGGCCTCAGAATCACGTTATTCAAATTGCCATTATGTTCATTGTCCGTAGCCTATGTCATATCATATGCCTTATCGCATGCCATAACCCCACCACCACCATGGGGCACTCTGTTCACAACGTTGACATCAGCAAACTGTTCACCCACACTCACTTTCTGCCATCTGCCCGGTACAGTTAAAACCGCGATTCATCCATCACTTCTCCAGAGTGCCGGTGGGCCAACGAAGGTGAGCATTTTCTCACTGTCGGTTGCTGAACTGCAGTCAGGTCAAGACCCTGGTGAGGACGACGAGCACGCAAATGAGCTTCCTGAGACGGTTTCTGACAGTTTGTGCAGAAATGATTCGGTTGTGTAAACCCACAGTTTCATAAACTGTCAGGGAGGCTGGTCTCAGACAATCCCGCGGGTGAAGATGCCAGATGTAGAGCTCCTGGTCTGGCGTAGTTACACGTGGTCTGCGGTTGTGAAGCCGGTTGGTCGTACTGCCAAATTCTGTAAAACGACATTGGAGACGGCTTATGGTAGAGAAATTAACATTGAATTCTCTGGCAACGGCTCTGGTGGACATTCCTGCAGTCAGCATGCCAATGGCACTCAAAAGTGGCATTGTGTTTTGTGACAAAACGGCACATTTTAGAGTAGCTTTTTATTGTCCCCAGCACAAGGTGCACCTGTGTAATGATCGTGCTGTTTAATCAGCTTCTTGATATGCCACACCTGTCAGGTGGATGGATTATCTTGGCAAAGTAGAAATACTCACTAACAGGGACGTAAACAAATGTGTGAGAAACAACATTTGAGAGAAATAAGCATTTTGTGCGTATGGAACATTTCTGGGATCTTTTATTTCAGCTCATGAAACATGGGACCAACACTTTGCATCTTGTGTTTATATTTTTGTTCAGTATATTACAGTATGTTGTACACTACACAACCAAAAGTATATAGACACCTGCTCATCGAACATCTCATTCCAAAATCAGTTGGTCCCTCCTTTGCTGCTATAACAGCCTCCACTCTTATGGGAAGGCTTTCCACTAGATGTTGGAACATTGCTGCTATAACAGCCTCCACTCTTCTGGGAAGGCTTTCCACTAGATGTTGGAACATTGCTGCTATATCAGCCTCCACTCTTCTGGGAAGGCTTTCCACTAGATGTTGGAACATTGCTGCAGGGACTTGCTTCCATTCAGCCACAAGAGCATTAGTGAGGTCGGGCACAAATGTTGGGCGATTAGGCCTGGCTCGCAGTCAGTGTTCCAATGCAGCCCAAAGGTGTTCGATGGGGTTGAGGTCAGGACTCTGTGCCATTCAAGTTCTTCCACAACGATAACGACAAACCATTTCTGTATAGACCTCGCTTTGTGCACTGGGGGCATTGTCATGCTGAAACAGGAAAGGGCCCTGCCCAAACTATTGCCACAAACATGGAAGCACAGAATCGTCTAGAATGTCATTGTATGCTGTAGCGTTAAGATTTCCCTTCACTGGAACAAAGTGGCATAGCCTGAACCATGAAAAACAGTCCCAGACAAGTATTCCTCCTCCATCAAACTTCACAGTGGGCACTATGCATTTGGCCAGATAGCGTTCTCCTGGCATCTGCCAAACCCAGATTCATCTGTCGGGCTGCCAGATGGTGAAGCGTGATTCATCACTCCAGAGAACGTGTTTCCACTTCTCCAGAGTCCAACGGGGGTGAGTTTGGCACCACTCCAGCCAACGCTTGGCAGTGAGCATGGTGATCTTAGGCTGTTCCCTGTTCCTGCACATTCACCTAGGGCAAGGGAGAGGCTCTTTGAATCTCCACCCCTTTATCCCCCTCCCTCTGTCTCTCATCTGTGTTACCAACATTGTTTTGCATCAGCTTCTGTAAAAACACATTTCAATGTGGGGGGGTGGGGGGGGTCAATGGAAAATCTGATGACTTTGTGCCAATATCAGTACAACCCTGAGAGTGTTTCCATCACAGTAGAAAAGTACAAAAGAGAGCGAGAGACAGAGCGGGTGGCTAGGAGAGAAGGAGAGAGAAAGCGATGGAAAGAGAGGGAATTATTTCTGAAGGAGAGACAGAGATAACATTATGCCTGAAGGAGAGACAGAGATAACATTATGCCTGAAGGAGAGACAGAGATAACATTATGCCTGAAGGAGACACAGAGATAACATTACGCCTGAAGGAGAGACAGAGATAACATTACGCCTGAAGGAGAGACAGAGATAACATTATGCCTGAAGGAGAGACAGAGATAACATTACGCCTGAAGGAGAGACAGAGATAACATTACGCCTGAAGGAGAGACAGAGATAACATTACGCCTGAAGGAGAGACAGAGATAACATTATGCCTGAAGGAGACACAGAGATAACATTATGCCTGAAGGAGAGACAGAGATAACATTATGCCTGAAGGAGAGACAGAGATAACATTATGCCTGAAGGAGAGACAGAGATAACATTATGCCTGAAGGAGAGACAGAGATAACATTATGCCTGAAGGAGAGACAGAGATAACATTACGCCTGAAGGAGAGACAGAGATAACATTACGCCTGAAGGAGAGACAGAGATAACATTACGCCTGAAGGAGAGACAGAGATAACATTATGCCTGAAGGAGAGACAGAGATAACATTACGCCTGAAGGAGAGACAGAGATAACATTATGCCTGAAGGAGAGACAGAGATAACATTACGCCTGAAGGAGAGACAGAGATAACATTATGCCTGAAGGAGACAGAGATAACATTATGCCTGAAGGAGAGACAGAGATAACATTACGCCTGAAGGAGAGACAGAGATAACATTATGCCTGAAGGAGAGAGACAGAGATAACATTATGCCTGAAGGAGAGACAGAGATAACATTATGCCTGAAGGAGACAGAGATAACATTACGCCTGAAGGAGAGACAGAGATAACATTACGCCTGAAGGAGAGACAGAGATAACATTACGCCTGAAGGAGAGACAGAGATAACATTATGCCTGAAGGAGACAGAGATAACATTATGCCTGAAGGAGAGACAGAGATAACATTATGCCTGAAGGAGAGACAGAGATAACATTACGCCTGAAGGAGAGACAGAGATAACATTACGCCTGAAGGAGAGACAGAGATAACATTATGCCTGAAGGAGAGACAGAGATAACATTACGCCTGAAGGAGAGACAGAGATAACATTATGCCTGAAGGAGAGACAGAGATAACATTATGCCTGAAGGAGAGACAGAGATAACATTATGCCTGAAGGAGAGACAGAGATAACATTACGCCTGAAGGAGAGACAGAGATAACATTACGCCTGAAGGAGACAGAGATAACATTATGCCTGAAGGAGAGACAGAGATAACATTATGCCTGAAGGAGAGACAGAGATAACATTACGCCCAAAGGAGAGACAGAGATAACATTATGCCTGAAGGAGAATTTAAAGAGCCTTGCACTAGGTAGAGGAAGGGGAGTATCCTTCCATTGTTTCTTTTATCCAACACATCATCCCATCTGTTCCTGAGTGTTTGTTTTTCCTTTCAACAGCCCCTTCATGTCAGCTGAAGGAGGGGAGAGATGGGGGGTAGTTGAGAACCTTGTTGAATTTACATCCTGTACGAACCTGCTCACAGAAAGATACTGTCAGCATACTGATCACACAATGAGTAACGATAACTTGGCAATATACAAATGGCACCAGTACAGAGTCAATGGGTACGAGGCAGATATGTACAAATACATTATACAGTATATACAAAAAAGTATGTGGACACCCCTTCAAGTGAGTGGATTCGGTAATTATTATTGTATTGAATCGAGCACACAGCCACACGCACTCCATAGACAAACCATTTTTGGGGCCTTCCACTGACACCGCCTAGTATATAGGTCCTGGATGGCAGGAAGCTTGGCCCCAGGTCGGATGCCGAGCAGTTGCCATACCAGGCGGTGATGCAACCAGTCAGGATGCTCTCGATGGTGCAGCTGTAAAACCTTTTGAGGATCTGAGGACCCATGTCAAATCTTTTCAGTCTCCTGGGGGGGAATAGGTTTTGTTGTGCTTGGTGTTTTACATTTTTTTTTTCACCTTTATTTAACCAGGAAGGCCAGTTGAGAACAAGTTCTCATTTACAACTGGAACCTGGCCAAGATAAAGCGAAGCAGTGCGAAGCAAACAACACAGAGTTACAAATGGAATAAACAAATATACAGTCAATAACACAATTGAAAAACCTATACAGTCGTGGCCAAAAGTTTTGAGAATATTTGAGAATTGAGATTACGCCTGCTAGCTGGCTCCTGTGTAACCCTGGAGCCAGCCAGCAGGCGTACAATAGCCAACTCTAAAGCTGATTGGTTGACACTTAATTTTAATTTCCATTCACTTTATTAACCTACAAGCGCCTGCACTGTTGATTCTGAAGGCCTGAGGGCAGATTTTAGACCCCTGGCAACACATGATGGCTGAATATGATTGGATAAAATATCTAACATAAAGACCAGCCCTCCAAATCTTAACCTGGGGCTGGAAGCAGTGCAACCAAGAAGAAAGCTATGAAATGACAAGTATAACTCTTACTCTGGGGAATAATTTAATACATATTTGTGTGAAAATATATTTAAAAAATATATATTCTGATGATGTTTAGGCCAGCAGAGAAGACCTTGGTGGCCCAGACGGAAGTACGCCACAGGATGTTTTTGTGCTGGTCAAGGGCAGACAGGTCTGGAGTGAACCAAGGACTATATATATATATATATATATTACTAGTTCTACATTTTTTGAATGGGGCATGCTTATTTAAGATGGTGAGGAAGGCACTTTTAAAGAATAGCCAGGCATCATGTACTGACGGGATGAGGTCAATGTCATTCCAGGATACCTCGGCCAGGTCAATTAGAAAGGCCTGCTGGCAGAAGTGTTTTAGGGAGCGTTTGACAGTGATGAGTGGAGGCCGTTTTAATGCTGACCCATTACGGATGCAGGCAGAGATCGCTGAGATCTTGATTGAAAACAGCAGAGGTGTATTTGGAGGGCGGGTTAGTTAGGATGACATCTATGAGGGTTCCCGTGTTTACGGATTTGGAGTTGTACCTAGTAGGTTCATTGATTTGGAAAGGTGAATTTTTAGAAGTAGAAGCTTGAATTGTTTGGGTACAGACTTGGATAGTAATACAGAACTCTGCAGGCTATCTTCGCAGTAGATTGCAACACAGCCCCCTTTGACAGTTCTATCTTGAAAATGTTATAGTTAGCGATGGAGATTAAGGTTTTTGGTGGTTTTCATAAGCCAGGATTCAGACACAACTAAGACAGTTGTTGTTGGGTTGGCAGAGTGTGCTAAAGCAGTAAGTAAAACAAACTTAGGGAGGTTTTTAGGGTTACAGAAGTCAACAAATGAGAGTACCTGGGGAATGGGAGTGATGCTGTGGACTACAAGGCCTGGGTTACCCTCTATATCACCAGAGGAACAGAGGAAGAGTAGGATAAGGGTATGGATAAATACTATACGAACTGGCCATCTAGCACGTTCGGAACAGAGAGTAAAGGGAGCAGGTTTCTGGGCACGATAGCATAGATTCAAGGCATAGTGTACAGACAAAGGTAAGGTAGGATGTGAGTACATTGGAGGTAAACCTAGGCATTGAGTAATGATGAGAGAGATATAGTCTCTAGAGACTTTAAACCAGGTGATGTCATCGCATATGTAGGTGGTGGAACAACATGGTTGGTTAAGGCATATTGAGCAGGGCTAGAGGCTCTACAGTGAAATAAGACAGTGATCAGTAACCAGGACTGTAATGGACGAGGCATATTGATATTAGAGAGGCATGCGTAGCCAAGTGAACATATGGGTCCAGTGAGTGGTTGGGCTGGCTGGGGATACGGCGATTCAGACAGTTAGCAGGCCGATGCTAACACGCTAACAGTTAGCAGACCAGGGCTGGCAAGCTAGCAGTTAGTAGCTCCGGGGCTAGCAAGTTAGCCTTTGGGGGACGTCGCGATGGGGGTAAGTTTGTTTTTGCCTCTTCGTGCGGTGATGTCGATAGACCAGTCGTGGAATTAGTAGGGTTCCAAGTAGCTCTAGGTAGATAGCAGGCCTAGCAGGTTAGCAGAATGGGCCTTCAGCGGGCGTCGCGCCTGAGGGGCCTGTTGGAATCCTCGGGTAGATGTCGTCGGTATTCCAGTCATAGAGGATCGGCGGGGTTCCGTGCCCCAAACCGGCAATAGAAGGGGTCTGGATATTGTAGCCCAGGAGTGAGCCGTGTGATGGTTCTAGAATGGGCTAGCCATTCTAGAAACGTTAGCCAGGAGTAGTTAATCCGGGTTGTGGTTAGCTAGCTGTGATGATCCAGATGAAAAGGTTCAGAGTTTGCGGTAGGAATCCGGGGATATGGAGAGAAAAATAGGTCCGGTATGCTCTGTTTTGAAACGCGTTGTACAAACTGGCGAGAGCTTCCCGAGCTAAAGGTTAGCTGATGACCGCTAGCAGTGGTTAGCTGACTGATAGCTAGTTAGCTAGCTAGCTTCAGTTGAGGTATTCCAGTTTTGAGGTAAACCGAAATACTTTAGGAAAAACAAAAAAACAAATCCAAAATAAAAATAAAAATAAAACAGAGCCACACCACATTGGGTGAGGCGGGTTGCAGGAGAGTATTTTGAAGTTGAGGTTTAGGACAAATATTAAAAAGAACGCAAAGAAAAAGGTATATACACGAGACAAGACAAGGACAAAGACGTCTGACTGCCATCTTGGATTCATCTCCATCCATCTCATACATCATCCAAAGTGTAATTAATAACTTCACCATGCTCAAACTGATATTCAATGTCTTGTTTATTTTTACCCATCTACCAATAGGTGCCCTTCTTTGCAAGGCATTGGAAAATCTCCCTGGTCTTTGCGGTTGAATCTGTGTTTGAAATTCACTGCTTGTTACATATGTGTGAGGTACAGAGATAAGGTAGTCATAAAAAAAATCATGTGAGTGAGTCCATTCAACTTATGTGACTTGGTTAAGCACATTTTAACTCATTAACATATTTAGGCTTGCCATAACAAAGTGGTTGAAAACTTATTGACTAAAGACATGTCAGCTTAAACATTTTTTTAAATCAATTTTAAATTCAGGTTGTAACACATCAACATGTTGAACAAGTCAAGGGATGTGAATACATTCTGAAGGCACTGTGGGTGTAAGGAAACTAAATTAAGGAAAATGGTAGAACTGTCCCGTACGCAATATATCTAGCTATAAGCAGGTCTGCCCTGAGAACAGTCTTGGTTTCCAGTAATGCGATTCTACAACTGGTGTCAGTGTTGTTTGGTTTTGTTCCTGTTCTTCCGGCAGGTTCTCCAGAGGATCCTGATCAGGAGCCCAGTAGAGAGAAAGACTCCTCCCCCGGCAGCCAGCAGCAGTAGCAACACGTCCACAGAGTGGTAAGAGTACCAGGGCATCCTGTTGGCCGACGTACGGAGGTGAGACGCCCCCTTGTGTCGCATCACAAACTCCAACCAGAAGAGGGCCTTGTCCATGGGCTTGATGGGCTGGTCCCTGTGCAGGCGGGACAGCCTCTGCATGTTCTCCCTGTAGGGGGCGTGGGTGAGCACCTGGTTCAGAGCCTGCTGGAAATTGGGTCCGTTGAACATGGCCAGCTCCAGGATCTTAGCAGCGCCTCTCTCCTGCAGACGCAGAAGATTGTCATACTGGTCAAAGAACAGGGGTATCCCCAGCACTGGGGTGCCGTGGTAGATGGCCTCCTGGACCCCATTGGTTCCTCCGTGGGCCACAAAGGCTCTGGTCTGGGGGTGGCCCAGGAGGTCTTTCTGGGGCATCCAGTCCACCAGAAGAGTGTTGTTGCCCAGAGTGGAGGGCCTCTTGCCCCGGTGCCTCCAGATCACCTTAGATAGAAGAAGAAGATATTAATTTCTCTTTAAATATCTTCTCGTTTACATCACTTGCATTGCAGAGAGCTTTACATATAAATGCTAATAATCAAAAACAATCAGGATACCTTCTGAGGCAGCTTGGCGAACACGCTGGCGATCTGGTCTGTGATATCAACAGGAAGTGCATTGACAAGAGTCCCCAGAGACATGACGATCACCCCATGCTCCCCGGCACTCTGGACAAACTCCTCCAGGTCTGGAGGCAGGGGCTGGGCCGGCTTGCACTGGAACCCCCCCATGTAGACGACGTTGGGCATGGTGGGACGGGGGAAGTCAAACACAAAGTCAGACCTCATCAGCCAGATGTCAGCTTCCTGGATCAAGGAGATGATGTCACAGCCCCCTTCGAAGTACTTGGCGCAAATTGCGTCATAAATCGGCCCAACTACGAACCTCTGCTGATACACGATGATGCTGTAGTGCAGCATGTTTTGGACCCGTTGGACGAAGGTCATCTTGTCAATGAATCCAGACCCTGTGACCGGGATGTAGGACAAGGGAGAGGGGGCGATGGCAAAATGGCCCTCCCCGCTGGTGATCCAACGGGCGTTGAGCACCACAGGCAGTTTGAGGTAGTGGGCCATCAGCAGCCCTCCAGCGAGGTTAGGGTCGGTGAGCATCATGTCATACTGAGCGTCCTGGAGACTCTTCATCAGCTTCTTGTCGTCGAACATGCGAGCCAGCATCTCGCAGCCCAGGATGTGGGCTTCTTCTATCATACTGAGGAACTCCTTGGTTAGTTGGAAGAACTTCAGCAAAGATATCCCCTCTCTCTGAGCCTGAATTAAGACATTAAACAGAGATTGAATGCCTGTTTGACAAAATAAATGGATGTCTGGCTGGATGGTTGATTGGCTGGTTTGCTGGCTGGATCGATGGGATCAACCAATCAACCAGTCATAAAGACACATCAAACCTTCATGTGCTTCTGAAGGCACGTTATGAAGACATACCTTCAGGTTCTTCTGTAGGCACGTTGCAAAGACATACATTCATGTGCTTCTGTAGGCACACTATGAAGACATACCTTCAGTTGATTCTGTAGGAAGGTTTCGATGTAGCTGTATAAGTTATCTTTCTCCTTGATGGTGATGGAGGTGTATAGAGGTGACTTCTCCGTGATGTACCAGCTGGTGGAGGGTCTGACCACTGTGATGGTGTGGCCTCTGCCATGGAGCTCCTCGATCAGTACCTACACATTGGTGACGTTAGTAAGCTCACAAGGGAATGGTATTATATCAGAGATGTGGAGAGCAATGTGCCACTTTAAAAGGTATTAATTCTTTAAAAAGGCGTTAATCTAAGAAACATAAAACATTTGCTTCAAAATCTGTCAGTTTAAGCTGGAGACATCATGAGCTGATCTCAATCCACTGCATCTGCCTAGGTCAGCCTTGCACATCTGCGGTGGAATTTGGCCGAATGGATTAAATATGTGTCGGAAAAAAAACTAAAATAAGATATAAGACTTCAAAACCTCTTATTTTTTGCTGTCATTTTGCCCATGTTATTCAATGTAAAAAGTAAAAAAAAGTAAGTAAAAAAAAGTAAGTAGTAAAGTAGTAAAGACCAAATTCAATATTTTATCAAATCTTTTTTCAATATATATTTTGTAATACCTAAAGGGTCCCTATAATTCAACATCATTTAGCTACATAAAAATGATCCACAGTATGACCGTCTTAAAACAACTCCATATGTTAGCACAGTATACACAGTAGTCTCATTGAGATGCAGGGTTCTTCAATTCCGCTCCCGGAGGGCCGACACCCACTTTGGTGGTTGTGGTGAGGTGTGGCCTGATTAACATGGTTGAAATCATTCATTTGAAATGCCCAATAGCAGAGGTTTCTATAGTACTGAAAATCCGAAATTAAGTAAAAGTACTTTTACTTAGGATGTAATTTACTCAAGTAAAAGTAAAAAAATATTTACACATTTAGTTTTGATTTTTTTTTTTACACCTTATGATATACTGTGTGCAAATAAAAACGGATTGATTTGACTCAAAGTATTTTGAAAGAAAAACATTAAACTATTCATAACTTGATATTTGTAGCAAGATGCAAGGTGCAAACATTGTAACCAAAAAAGTGTTAAACAAATCCAAATATATTTCATAAGCCAATAGTGTACAGAGCTGTTATGAAGGCAAAGGGTGGCTACTTTGAAGAATCTAAAATCTATTTTGATTTATTTAACACTTTTTTGGTTACTACATGACTCCATATATGTTATTTCATAGTTTTGATGTCTTCACTATTATTCTACAATGTAGAAAATAGTAAAATAAATAAAGAATGACCCTTGAATGATTAGGTGTGTCCAATCTTTTGACTGGTACAGTATGTGTGTGTATATATATATAATTATTTTCATTTGTCCCAAGCAGGCCACTGACGTAGATGACAGACTGCCCAGAAGGTTTCCATGAATAACCTCCCCCGGCCAGCGGGCAGTCCTGTATGTCGAGCCCTGCGACATAATATATAATAATATAAACCTATGTAACTGGAGGGATTTGGTCAAATGTAACTAAGTAAACAGTAAGTTGCAGTTGTTGACACACTGAAACATGTGCGCCTGGTAACTACTGCCACACCCTGTTCAAGGGCACTGAAATATTTTGTATTACACTTTCACCCTCTGAATGGCACACATACACAATCCATGTCTCAATTGCCTCAAGGCATAAAACCCCATCTTTAACAGAACGCTAGACACAACATTGAGCACCTTCATGTTGATCCAGTGGCTTCCATCGACAGGAAAGACCAGGACTTTTCCTCCATGGCAGCACGGTGCAGGAAGGAGAAGGAGAAATGACACCAGACTTAGAAACGAGAGGTGTCCCCAAGGAGAGCGGGAATACATTGTGTCTACACAGAGGAAAAAGAGGACAAAAGTCGCTTGTTTTTCCAACTAGTCACCTCTAGACGTAAGATGCTTTATTGACCTGAAAGCCTATCAAATCTTGCACTCGTGCAACATATAGTTAAATAACAGTTCATTAAGCTTCACCATTATGTTATATACTTGTGTCAATAAGTTAGTACTGTCTACACTATTACATAACAACGAACTACTTGAGTGTAGGTGAATCAGAATATGCATTAAGAGTTGGCTTACCGGTGCTATAGAGTCCATGCAGCATTAACAACGCTCTGCAGGGGACTGCAAACTGCAACATATAGGCTGGCAATACTTTGAACGTTTCAGGGTTCAATGTCCACCTGATAGTATAGCCCAGGTAGATGATTTACAAACAGATAGTGCTGCCTCCCAAATTGCACTCGTTTTGCCCAGGGTCCTCAGGGCTCTGGTCGACATAGTAGACTATTGTAGGGAATAGGATGCCATTTGGGATTCAACCACTACATGGGCAATAACACTAGTGAGTTCTGGTGAAACACACCTGTCACATAACTGACCTCTTACCCAATTTAAATGCCTACTTATCATTGATACAATCCATATGTGATTGTGTCCATCTCTAGTCTGACTCCAGGTTGTAGTTATGTGCCTTCAGAATGTATTCACCTGAACCTTTAAAACGTTTTGTTGTGTTCCAGTCTGAATTTAACATGGATTCAATTGAGATGTTTGTGTCTCTGGTTTAATACCCCATAATGTCAACGTGGAATTCTAGTTTTTAGATTTTTTCTTTTACAAATTCATTTAAAAAAAAAATGAAAAGCTGAGCTTGAGTCAAAAAGTATTCAACCCCTTTCTTATGGCAAGACTAAATCATTTCAGGAGTACAAATGTGTTAACCTGTTTGGGATAGGGGGCAGTATTTTCACGTTCGGATGACAAGCGTTTCCGTAAAGCTTTTTGAAATCTGACACAGCGGTTGCATTAAGGAGAAGTATATCTTTAATTCTGTGCATAACACTGTATCTTTTATCAACGTTTATAATGAGTATTTCTGTAAATTAATGTGGCTCTCAGCAAATTCGCCGGATGTGTTTGAGGCACAACATTACTAAACATAACGCACCAATGTGCATTTTTGGATATAAATATGAACTTTATCGAACAAAACATACATGTATTGTGTAACATGAAGTCCTATGAGTGCCATCTGATGAAGATCATCAAAGGTTAGTGATTAATTTTATCTCTATTTCTGCTTTTTGTGACTCCTCTCTTTGGATGGAAAAATGGCTGTGTTTTTCTGTGACTAGGCTCTGACCTAACATAATCATATGGTGTGCTTTTGCTGTAAAGCCTTTTTGAAATCGGACACAATGGCTCGATTAACAAGAAGCTAAGCTAATTTCACCATGAGGCCAATGGTGACTCTAAAACAGTTGCAGAGTTTAATGGCTGTGATAGGAGAAAACTGAGGATGGATCAACAACATTGTATTTACTACAATTACTAACCGAAAATGACAGAGTGAGAAGTGAAACTGCAAAAAAAATGTAACAAAAGAAATGAATGTCCTGAATATAAAGTGTCCAACACAAGGTGATGTCTACATTATATTTTGCAGGACTAGGGAGTTTTTCAGAATAAAAAGAAAGGGAATGGAGAAAAAACTGGTTCAGTCTGCTTTCCACCAGACACTGAGATGAATACACCTTTCAGCTGGGGTGGCAGGGTAGCCTAGTGGTTAGAGCGTCGGACTAATAACCGCAAGGTTGCAAGTTCAAACCCCCGAGCTGACAAGGTCTGTCTTTCAGCCCCTGAACAGACAGTTAACCCACTAGGCCGTCATTGAAAATAAGAATTTGTTCTTAACTGACTTGCCTGGTTAAATAAAGGTAAAATAAAATAGACAGTATACAGTATACATGGTTAATGTACAGTATACATGGTAAATATAGACAGTAGACAGTATACATAGTGAAATAAAGGAAAAATACAAATAACTTTAAACACAAGGCCAAATAGACACTGGAATTGTTTAACAAGACAACATTGAATGTTACAATTCAGACTTAAATCTGATTTAAATTCTATGGCAAGACTTGAGGATGTATCGAGCAATGATCAACAACCAATTTGATAGAGCTTGAAGGATTTTAAAAAGAATAATGTGCAAAGCTCTTAGAGACATACCGAGAAAGATTCACAGCTGTAATCGCTGTGAGAGATGATTCAAACGTGTAGTGACTCAGGGCGTTGAATACTTACTGTATCTAATCAAGATATATTGATGTTTTACTTTTCATTACTTTTTTTTTATTTTTACAAATGTTCCACTTTAAATTTACACAGCATTGTGTCGATCGTTGACAAAAATGACTAAACTAAACCCATTTTAATCCCAATTTGTAACACAACAAAATGTGGATAAAATAAAGGCATTTGAATACTTTCTGAATAACTTGCCTACAGAAGAACCTCAAGGTTTGTCTTCATAATGTGCCAACAGAAGCAGATGAAGGTTTGTCTTCATAATGTGCCAACAGAAGGACATGCCCCAACCAGAATCCATGGATTACAGGCAACATTCGCACTGAATTAAAGGGTAGAGCTGCCACTTTCAAAGAGCGGGACTCTAACCCAGAAGTTTATAAGAAATCCTGCTATGTCCTCCGGCGAACAAACAAACAGGAAAAGTGTCAATACAGGTCTAAGATCGAATCGTACTGCTCCAGCTCCAACGCCTTGAAAACCATTACAGACTACAAAGGGAAGCTGCGAGCTGCCCAGTGACACAAGCCTACCAGACGAGCTCAATCACTTCTATGCTCGCTTCGAGGCAAGCAACACTGAGGCATGCATGAGAGCATCAGCTGTTCCGGACATCTGTGTGATCACGCTCTCAGCAGCCGATGTGAGTAAGACCTTCAAACAGGTCAACATTCACAAGGCCAGATTAGCAGGAAGTGTACTCCGAGCATGTGCTGACCAACTGGTAAGTGTCTTCAATTACATTTTCAACCTCTCCCTGTCCAAGTCTGTAAAACCATCATGTTTCAAGCAGACTGCCATTGTGCCCGTGCCCAAAAACACTAAGGTAACCTACCTTAATGCGTAACAACCCGTAGCACTCACGTCTGTAGCCATGAAATGCTTTGAAAGGCTGGTCATGGCTCACATCAACACCATTATCCTAGAAACCCTAGACCCAGTCTAATTGTCATACCGCCCTAACATATCTAACAAAAGGAACACCTATGAGCGGCCCAGTACATCACTGGGGCCAAGCTTCCTGCCATCCAGGACCTCTATTCCAATTGAGATGTTGTGGCAGGACCTTAAACAAGCCGTTCATGCTCGAAAAACTACAAATGTTGCTGAGTTAAAAGGGATTTCACCCTGGCTCTGCAACAACATGTAGTCATTATCATATTAGCAATGATATGTTTTGATCATAATCATCCAATCCATAAGCTAGAACGAGCACATTTTCATTTCTCTGGTAGAATCAGGGAGTTTCGACTTGCTGTGTTTTCGTGTTCTCATAGTGAACCACGTCACTCAGTGAATGCAGACACGCCCCTCAGGGCGTGCCAACAAACTTAGATGGTGGTATAAGGTGTTGTTTAGTTGTGCTCAGAACTTCTCTCGGTGAGAAAGATTTTTTTTAAACGTTGTTTTTTTCCCACTAACGTTTGTCTTTATGCTTCTGTTGTGTTCTGTGCCTGGCTTTGTTAAAGGAAAGGCTCACCCATAATGAATGTTATATCGTTTTTGTCCATCTCTTAAGTGATGTTCTATCGATTCCCTGGATCATTTCATGTTTTCATTGTGCATCTGAGTTATTGGCGTTCAAGCAGCCAGAAGTCCGTCCAGTATGACGTAGCACTGTGAAAAAGTCTCTCACTACACTGGAAGTTCATAGGAATACAACTTTTATATCATTAACCTATCGTACATGTCAGATTTGATGAGCCATTCTTACCTTGAGAAATGTGTCATTTAACAGAGAGTCAAGCACATTTATCCTATTTGTCTGTTTCGTCCAGGGTGCATGTCATGTTGTCGTTGGCAGAGATATTATAGAAAGGAGATCGGAATCCAACGTATAGCCGCGCCCAGCAGACTGTCAACCAATCGTGTTCACGTTGTCATGCTGCGTCAGGCAGTTGCTTAACTAATTGTCATGGAATCCCTTGTCAAAGTCAGTGTATATATTTCGAGAAACGTGCCTATTTTCCTCAAAGGTATCTAATCTCACGATTCCAAAGCTATACGATATTACATTACACATAGCAAGTTAATTATATCACATCTCGGGAAAATATATGTAATGTTGTACTTCTTGACGAAATTCGTGCTAGTGTTGTGTTTTTGAGCTGGTACCCAGTAGCCTCCCATTCACTCCTTGTCCCAGAATCACCCAGAATGCACCGTGCTGCATGTTGACATAGCAATGGGCAACGTTTCCCATCTCCTCATAAAGTATCTCTGCCGTCGTGAATGTTAGACTCCACTCTGTGATGCCTCATCGATCTGCAGATTGAACAGGATGAGATTGTAGACTCCTAAATTGATCGTGCAGTTTGTTTAGGCGATTTTACAGTTAAAATATATCTACGTTATATGCCGATTTTGTCTTTGGTATTATTGTGTGTAGCTATGTTTGCTAGCCAGCTAGCTACATAGCTAGCTAGGCCAGCCTATAGAGAGAGCATTATATTGTGGATTTTGTAGTTGACTTGAGCTTCAACAGAATACACAATAAGCATTTCATAAACATGAATTTGGGTTGTGTTTGTATGGGTTTGCTTTTGTGGTATCAAATCAATGATAACTTGGCTATATACAAATGGTACCAGTATGGATTTCATGATAACTTGGCTATTTACAAATGGTACCAGTATGGATTTCATGATAACTTGGCTATTTACAAATGGTACCAGTATGGATTTCATGGGTACGAGGCAGATATACCCAAAACACTATATATACAGCAGTATGTGGACACCACTTCATACACGATACAGTGGGGCAAAAAAGTATTTATTCAGCCACCAATTGTGCAAGTTCTCCCACTTAAAAAGATGAGAGAGGCCTGTAATTTTCATCATAGGTACACTTCAATTATGACAGACAAAATGAGAAAAAAAAATCCAGAAAATCACATTGTAGGATTTTAAATGTATTTATTTGCAAATTATGGTGGGAAATAAGTATTTGGTCACCTACAAACAAGCAAGATTTCTGTCTCTCACAGACCTGTAACTTCTTCTTTAAGAGGCTCCTCTGTCCTCCACTCGTTACCTGTATTAATGGCACCTGTTTGAACTTGTTATCAGTATAAAAGACACCTGTCCACAACCTCAAACAGTCACACTCCAAACTCCACTATGGCCAAGACCAAAGAGCTGTCAAAGGACACCAGAAACAAAATTGTAGACCTGCACCAGGCTGGGAAGACTGAATCTGCAATAGGTAAGCAGCTTGGTTTGAAGACATCAACTGTGGGAGTAATTATTAGGAAATGGAAGACATACAAGACCACTGATGATCTCCCTAGATCTGGGGCTCCACGCAAGATCTCACCCCGTGGGGTCAAAATGATCACAAGAACGGTGAGCAAAAATCCCAGAACCACATGGGGGACCTAGTGAATGACCTGCAGAGAGCTGGGACCAAATGAACAAAGTTTTTTGGTAAAAACTCAACTCGTTGTGTTTGGAGGACAAAGAATGCTGAGTTGCATCCAAAGAACACCATACCTACTGTGAAGCATGGGGGTGGAAACATCATGCTTGGGGGCTGTTTTTCTGCAAACGGACCAGGACGACTGATCCGTGTAAAGGAAAGAATGAATGGGGCCATGTATCGTGAAATTTTGAGTGAAAACCTCCTTCCATCAGCAAGGGCATAGAAGATGAAACGTGGCTGGGTCTTTCAGCATGACAATGATCCCAAACACACCGCCGGCAATGAAGGAGTAGCTATATACGTAAGAAGCATTTCAAGGTCCTGGAGTGGCCTAGCCAGTCTCCAGATCTCAACCCCATAGAAAATCTTTGGAGGGAGTTGAATGTCCGTGTTGCCCAGCAACAGCCCCAAAACATCACTGCCCTAGAGGAGATCTGCATGGAGGAATGGGCCAAAATACCAGCAACAGTGTGTGAAAACCTTGTGAAGACTTACAGAAAATGTTTGACCTCTGTCATTGCCAACAAAGGGTATATAACAAAGTATTGAGATAAGCTTTTGTTATTGACCAAATACTTATTTTCCACCATAATTTGCAAATAAATTCATTAAAAATCCTACAATGTGATTTTCTGGATTTTTTCCCCAAATTTTGTCTGTCATAGTTGAAGTGTACCAATGATGAAAATTACAGGTGTCTCTCATCTTTTTAAGTGGGAGAACTTGCACAATTGGTGGCTGAATAAATACTTTTTTGCCCCACTGTATATACAGCAGTATGAGGACACCCCTTCATCCACTATCTATACAGCAGTATGTGGACACCCCTTCATCCACTATATATACAGCAGTATGAGGACACCCCTTCATCCTCTATATATACAGGACACCCCTTCATCCACTATATATACAGGACACCCCTTCATCCACTATACATACAGCAGAATGAGGACACCCCTTCATCCACTATATATACAGGACACCCCTTCATCCACTATATATACAGGACACCCCTTCATCCACTTCATATATATACAGCAGTATGGACACCCCTTCATCCACTATATATACAGCAGAATGAGGACACCCCTTCATCCACTATATATACAGGACACCCCTTCATCCACTATATATACAGCAGTATGGACACCCCTTCATCCACTATATATACAGCAGAATGAGGACACCCCTTCTTCCACTATATATACAGGACACCCCTTCATCCACTATATATACAGCAGTATGAGGACACCCCTTCATCCACTATATATACAGGACACCCCTTCATCCACTATATATACAGGACACCCCTTCATCCACTATATATACAGCAGTATATACAGCAGTATGGACACCCCATTCATCTTCATCCACTATATATACAGCAGTATGGACACCCCTTCATCCTCTATATATACAGCAGTATGAGGAGGACACCCCTTCATCCACTATATATACAGCAGTATGAGGACACCCCTTCATCCACTATATATACAGGACACCCCTTCATACACTATATATACAGGACACCCCTTCATCCACTATATATACAGGACACCCCTTCATCCACTATATATACAGGACACCCCTTCATCCACTATATATACAGGACACCCCTTCATCCACTATATATACAGCAGTATGAGGACACCCCTTCATCCACTATATATACAGGACACCCCTTCATCCACTATATATACAGCAGTATGAGGACACCCCTTCATCCACTATATATACAGGACACCCCTTCATCCACTTCATCCACTATATATACAGCAGAATGAGGACACCCCCCTTCATACACTATATATACAGCAGGACACCCCTTCATCCACTATATATACACAGTATGAGGACACCCCTTCATCCACTTATCCACTATATATACAGCAGTATGAGGACACCCCTTCATCCACTATATATACAGCAGTATGTGGACACCCCTTCATCCACTATATATACAGGACATCCACCCCTTCATCCACTATATATACAGCAGTATGAGGACACCCCTTCATCCACTATATATACAGCAGTATGAGGACACCCCTTCATCCACTATATATACAGCAGTATGAGGACACCCCTTCATCCACTATATATACAGGACACCCCTTCATCCACTATATATACAGCAGTATGAGGACACCCCTTCATCCACTATATATACAGGACACCCCTTCATCCACTATATATACAGGACACCCCTTCATCCACTATATATACAGGACACCCCTTCATCCACTATATATACAGCAGTATGAGGACACCCCTTCATCCACTATATATACAGCAGTATGAGGACACCCCTTCATCCACTATATATACAGCAGAATGAGGACACCCCTTCATCCACTATATATACAGGAGGACACCCCTTCATCCACTATATATACAGCAGTATGAGGACACCCCTTCATCCACTATATATACAGGACACCCCTTCATCCACTATATATACAGCAGGAGGGACACCCCTTCATCCACTATATATACAGGACACCCCTTCATCCACTATATATACAGCAGTATGAGGACACCCCTTCATCCACTATATATACAGGACACCCCTTCATCCACTATATATACAGCAGTATGAGGACACCCCTTCATCCACTATATATACAGGACACCCCTTCATCCACTATATATACAGGACACCCCTTCATCCACTATATATACAGCAGTATGAGGACACCCCTTCATCCACTATATATACAGCAGTATGAGGACACCCCTTCATCCACTATATATACAGCAGTATGAGGACACCCCTTCATCCACTATATATACAGGACACCCCTTCATCCACTATATATACAGCAGTATGAGGACACCTTCATCCACTTCATACACTATATATACAGGACACCCCTTCATCACCCCTTCATCCACTATATATACAGCAGTATGACACCCCTTCATCCACTATATATACAGCAGTATGGACACCCCTTCATCCACTATATATACAGCAGTATGAGGACACCCCTTCATCCACTATATATACAGGACACCCCTTCATCCACTATATATACTATATATACAGGACACCCCTTCATCATACACTATATATACAGGACACCCCTTCATCCACTATATATACAGCAGTATGAGGACACCCCTTCATCCACTATATATACAGGACACCCCCCTTCATCCACTATATATACAGGACACCCCTTCATCCACTATATATACAGCAGTATGAGGACACCCCTTCATCCACTATATATACAGGACACCCCTTCATACACTATATATACAGGACACCCCTTCATCCACTATATATACAGCAGTATGTGGACACCCCTTCATCCACTACTATATACAGGACACCCCTTCATCCACTATATATACAGCAGTATGAGGACACCCCTTCATCCACTATATATACAGCAGTATGAGGACACCCCTTCATCCACTATATATACAGCAGTATGAGGACACCCCTTCATCCACTATATATACAGACACCCCTTCAGGACACCCCATCCACTATATAGTATGAGGACACCCCTTCATCCACTATATATCATCCACCCCTTCATCCACTATATATACAGGACACCCCTTCATCCACTATATATACAGCAGTAGACACCCCTTCATACACTATATATACAGCAGTATGAGGACACCCCTTCATCCACTATATACAGCAGTAGGACACCCCTTCATCCACTATATATACAGCAGTATGAGGACACCCCTTCATCCACTATATATAGCAGGACACCCCTTCATCCACTATATATACAGCAGTATGAGGACACCCCTTCATACACTATATAACAGGACACCCCTTCATACACTATATATACAGCAGTATGAGGACACCCCTTCATACACTATATATACAGCAGTATGAGGGCACCCCTTCATCCACTATACAGTGCCTTGCGAAAGTATTCGGCCCCCTTGAACTTTGCGACCTTTTGCCACATTTCATGCTTCAAACATAAAGATATAAAACTGTATTTTTTTGTGAAGAATCAACAACAAGTGGGACACAATCATGAAGTGGAACGACATTTATTGGATATTTCAAACTTTTTTAACAAATCAAAAACTGAAAAATTGGGCGTGCAAAATTATTCAGCCCCTTTACTTTCAGTGCAGCAAACTCTTTCCAGAAGTTCAGTGAGGATCTCTGAATGATCCAATGTTGACCTAAATTACGGCCATTGTACGTGTTGTAAATGATATTACTAATGCCCTAGATAATAGAAAGCACTGTGCCGCCTTGTTCATAGATTTATCTAAAGCTTTTGACACTGTAGACCATGCGATACTTTTGGGTAAGCTGTCGTCAATAGGACTGGGACTGGATGCCTGTCGTTGGTTTCATGACTATCTAAAGGATAGAAGTCCGGCTGTTAGAGTCGACGGCATCCAGTCGAAGCCATTGGAGTTGGTTAAAGGGGTCCCACAAGGTTCGATACTTGGTCCATTACTGTTCACTTTCTACATAAACCATATCGGTGATGATATAAGAAAGTGTAAAATTCATTTATATGCTGATGACACTGTCATGTACTCTATCGCTTCAACGGCTGACCAAGTATTATCACAATTGGAGACAGATTTTAAGATATTCCGGTTGGAGAAGGTCTTTTATACAGCTGAAACTTGTTTTAAATGCAAAGAAAACACATTTTATGATTTTGAATAGGTTCAAAAAGTTGGTTGAAAATACACTTGCACTTACGAGCTTAGATGTTTCTTGATTTAATCAGGTCTCTGCATATACATGCTTAGGGATGATGAACTGTCTTTTAAAATGCATATTGACAAACTTTTATAAAAGGCTAAAAATCAAGTGTGTGTGTGATGATCGTATTAATGAGTTATCGGTTCCAATGAACAGATCAATTAGCCAATTAAACAGTCAGATGGAGAGTGAGACAGACACCATGGGAGACCCATGTTTTAGATAGACAGGTATAATCTCCAGGGTCACCATCACCTACTGATAAGGGTCTCTGCATATAAATGCTTAGGGATGATGACCAGTCTATTAAAATGCATGTTGACAAACTTTATAAACGGCTAAAAATCAAGCTAGAATTCCTCTTCAGGAACAGGACATGCTTGTCCTCTACAAATAGAAGGCAAATTGTGCAAGCTGCTTTTATGTCTGTTACAGATTATGGGGATGTTATGTACATGAAGGTTACGGCATTGACACTTAAATCGCTGGATGCTACTTATCATTGCGCACTCAGGTTTATTACGGTTGCTGGCTACAGAACTCACCTCTGTGTTTTATAACAACATGTGGGTTGGACCATGTTTTGGAATATTTGTATTCCGTACAGGCTTCCTTCTTTTCACTCTGTCATTTAGCTTTGTATTGTGGAGTAACTATAATGCTTTTGATCCATCCTCAGCTGTCTCCTATCACAGACATTAAACTCTGTGACTGTTTTAAAGTCACCATTGGCCTCTTGGTGAAATACCTGTTAGGAGGTTTAGGAAGGTTTAGAATTCCCTGAGTGGTTTCCTTCCTCTCTGGCAACTAAGTTAGGAAGGACGCCTGTATCTTTGTAGTGACTGGGTGTACTGGGTGTATTGATACACCATCCAAGTGTAATGAGTAACTTCACCAGGCTCAAATGGATATTTAATGTCTGTTTTTTTATTTGAACCCATCTACCAATAGGAGCCCTTCTTTGCGAGGCATTGGAAAACCTAAGGTAGTCATAAAAATTATGTGAGTGAGTCCATTCAACTTATGTGACTTGGTGAAGCACAATTTTACTCATGAACATATTTAGGCTTGTCATAACAAAATGATTGAAAATTTATTGACTCAAGACATTTCAGCTTTTTTTAAATCTTTTTTTTTTAATCGATTTAAAATTCAGGTTGTAAAACATCAACATGTTAAACAAGTCAAGGGATGTGAATACTTTCTGAAGGCACTGTGGGTGCAAGGTTGTTGAAGGTTTTAATAAGTTGTTTGATGTTGTTCCTGATATAAGTACAGATTTATAATTCATATAGATTAAAGAACATCTAATGGGCTTTATCTAATTAGTGGATACTAACACTGCTCTCAGGGCAGTGTCTGCTCATTTTTACTAACAGAAGTGACTTTTTGTAGCAGGTTAAGAGAACTTACCCAGTGGTTTAGGAGAACTACATTAAGTTTAGGGTTAGGGTTATCTAAAATGGTAGAATTAAAACTATTTAGCTATATCCAGGTCTGCCCTGTGAACAGTCTTGGTTTCCAGTAATGTGATTCTGCTACTGGTGTCAGTGTTGTTTGGTTTTGTTCCTGTTCTTCCGGCAGGTTCTCCAGAGGATCCTGATCAGGAGCCCAGTAGAGAGAAAGACTCCTCCCCCGGCAGCCAGCAGCAGTAGCAACACGTCCACAGAGTGGTAAGAGTACCAGGGCATCCTGTTGGCTGACGTATGGAGGTGAGACGCCCCTTTGTGTCGCATCACAAACTCCAACCAGAAGAGGGCCTTGTCCATGGGCTTGATGGGCTGGTCCCTGTGCAGGCGGGACAGCCTCTGCATGTTCTCCCTGTAGGGGGTGTGGGTGAGCACCTGGTTCAGAGCCTGCTGGAAACTGGGTCCGTTGAACATGGCCAGCTCCAGGATCTTGGCAGCACCTCTCTCCTGCAGACGCAGAAGATTGTCATACTGGTCAAAGAACAGGGGTATCCCCAGCACTGGGGTGCCGTGGTAGATGGCCTCCTGGACACCATTGGTTCCTCCGTGGGCCACAAAGGCTCTGGTCTGGGGGTGACCCAGGAGGTCTTTCTGGGGCATCCAGTCCACCAGAAGAGTGTTGTTGCCCAGAGTGGAGGGCCTCTTGCCCCGGTGCCTCCAGATCACCTTAGATAGAAGAAGAAGATATTAATTTCTCTTTAAATATCTTCTCGTTTACATCACTTGCATTGCAGAGAGCTTTACATATAAATGCTAATAATCAAAAACAATCAGGATACCTTCTGAGGCAGCTTGGCGAACACGCTGGCGATCTGGTCTGTGATATCAACAGGAAGTGCATTGACAAGAGTCCCCAGAGACATGACGATCACCCCATGCTCCCCGGCACTCTGGACAAACTCCTCCAGGTCTGGAGGCAGGGGCTGGGCCGGCTTGCACTGGAACCCCCCCATGTAGACGACGTTGGGCATGGTGGGACGGGGGAAGTCAAACACAAAGTCAGACCTCATCAGCCAGATGTCAGCTTCCTGGATCAAGGAGATGATGTCACATCCCCCTTCGAAGTACTTGGCGCAAATTGCGTCATAACTCGGCCCAACCATGAACCTCTGCTGATACACGATGATGCTGTAGTGCAGCATGTTTTGGACCCGTTGGACGAAGGTCATCTTGTCAGTGAATCCAGACCCTGGGACCGGGATGTAGGACAAGGGAGAGGGGGCGATGACAAAATGGCCCTCCCCGCTGGTGATCCAACGGGCGTTGAGCACCACAGGCAGTTTGAGGTAGTGGGCCATCAGCAGCCCTCCAGCAATAGCAGGGTCGGTGAGCATCATGTCATACTGAGCGTCCTGGAGACTCTTCATCAGCTCCTTGTCGTCGAACATGCGAGCCAGTGTGTCGCAAGCCAGGATGTGGGCTTCTTTTATCATACTGAGGAACTCCATGGTTAGTTGGAAGAACTTCATTGTTGATACCACCTCTTGCTGAGCCTAAAGTAAGATATTAAACAGAGATTGAATGTTTCTTTGACAAAATAAATGGATGTCTTGCTGGATGGTTGATTGGCTGGTTTGCTGGCTGGATCGATTGATCAACCAATCAACCAATCAAGAAGACACATCAAACCTTCATGTGCTTCTGAAGGCACGTTATGAAGACATACCTTCAGGTTCTACTGTAGGCACGTTATGAAGACATACCTTCAGGGTCTTCTGTAGGCACGTTATGAAGACATACCTTCAGGGTCTTCTGTAGGCACATTGCAAAGACATACCTTCAGGTTCTTCTGTACTGTAGCTACATTATGAAGATATATACCTTAAAGTACTTCTGTAGGAAGGTCTCGAAGAAGCTGTATAAGGATTCTTTCTCCTTGATGGTGATGGAGGTGTATAGAGCTGACTCCTCAGTGATGTACCAGCTGGTGGAGGGTCTGACCACTGTGATGGTGTGGCCTCTGGCATGGAGCTCCTCGATCAGTACCTACACATTGGTGACGTTAGTAAGCTCACAAGGGAATGGTATTATATCAGAGGAGAGCTGTGCTTTATAAAAGGTATTAATCCTGTAACAGGCGTCAATCTAAGAAACCTAAAGAAGTAAATGTGCATGTACATCTTTCAGTTCAAGCTGGAGATATCATGAGCTGATCTCAATCCACTGCGTCTGCCTAGGTCAGCCTTCCACATCTGCGGTGGAAGTTGGCCGAGCTTCAGCAGCGTTTGTCAGACCATGAGACATCCCGAAATCGGTCCTCTCACAAAAACGTCTGTAGGGTCCCAACGGTTTGACCTACAAAACTAATATGACCAGTCTATGGAAAGAGGACTCTCACAAACACGATGGTGTTCTCTGTTTTGTTCTACGACCCCCAGCAGTGTCACTGGACTCGTCCGAAGCTAACCCATGCAAGCAAATGGAGGTATGAAGGTCATTTTGTGCCATCAAAAATAAGGGATTAAATATGTATCCAAAAAAAAAGAGGAAAAAAAAGAAGAAACTAAGATATAATAAACTATTTTCTTTTTTTTTGTGTTATCCAATGCATTTCTATAGGCTATAGTAGTAAAGGCCAAATTCAATATTTTATCAAATCTTTTTTCAATATATATTTTTTTATACCTAAAAGGGTCCTATAATTCAACATCAATTAGCTAAATGATCCACAGTATGACCGTCTTAAAACAACTCCATATGTTAGCACAGTATACACAGTAGTCTCATTGAGATGCAGGGTTCTTCAATTCCGCTCCCGGAGGGCCGACACCCACTTTGGTGTTTGTGGTGAGGTGTGGCCTGATTAACATGGTTGAAATCATTCATTTGAAATAGCAAAACTTGTGCATAACGGTAAATGACCAATGGCAGAGGTGGCAATACTCAAGTAAAAGTAAAAAAAGTATCCTGTCAGAAAACTACTTCAGTACGAGTTACACATTAGGTCATTTTTAACATCTTACTGTAAACTGTGTGAAAACAAAAACAGATTTTTCTTCTTCTTGCGGACCTAGCTATTTACAACGTTTAGCGTTGTGTTTGGCGGTCAAATGTCCAAAGTCTGCAAAGTTGTCATCAATGCAAAGGGTTTGAAGAATCTAAAATCTAAAATATATTTTGATTTGTTTAACACTTTTTCGGTTACTACATTATTCCCTAAGTGTTATTTAATAGTGTTGATGTCTTCACTATTATTTTACAATGTAAAAAATAGTCACAAAAAAACAACTTAAATGAGTAGGTGTGTCCAAACCTCCGACTTCAACTGTTCTGTATATATATATAAACTATATATAAAAAAGAAACTTCCCTTTTCCAGTACCTTGTCTTTCTAAGATAATTCGTAAAAAAAATAATATCTTGACAGATATTCAAGGGTTTAAACATTGTTTCCTATGCTTGTTCAATGAACCATGAACAACTAATGAACATGCACCTGTGGAACGGTCGTTAAGACATTAATAGCTTACAGATGGTCGGCAATTAAGGTCACAGTTATGAAAACTTAGGACACTAAAGAGGCCTTTCTACTGACTCTGAAAAACAACAAAAGAAATATGCCCAGGGTCCCTGCTCATCTGCATGAACGTGCCTTGAGCATGCTGCAAGAAGGCATGAGGACTGCAGATGTGGCCAGGGCAATAAATTGCAATGTCTGTACTGTGAGATGCCTAAGACAGCGCTACAGGGAGACAGGATTGACATCTGATCGTCCTCGCAGTGGCAGACCACGTGTAACAACACCTGCACAGGATTGGTACATCCGAACATCACACCTGCGGGACAGGTACAGGATGGCAACAACAACTGCCCGAGTTACACCAAAATTGCACAAATCCCTCAATCAGTGCTCAGACTGTCCGTAATAGGCTGAGAGAGGCTGGACTGAGGCCTGTTGTAAGGCATGTCCTCACCAGACATCACCGGCAACAACGTCGCCAATGGGCAAAAACCCACTGTAGATGGACCAGACAGGTCTGGCAAAAAGTTCTCTTCACTGACGAGTAGCTGTTTTGTCTCACCAGGGGTGATGGTCGGATTTGCATTTATCGTTGAAGGAATAAGCGAGGCCTGTACTCTGGAGCGGAAACGATTTGGAGGTGGAGGGTCCGTCATGGTCTGGGGCGGTGTGTCACAGCATCATCGGACTGAGCTTGTTGTCATTAGAGGCAATCTCAACGCTGTGCGTTACAGGGAAGACATCCTCCTCCCTCATGCGGTACCCTTCCTGCAGGCTTATCCTGACATGACCCTCCAGCATGACAATGCCACCAGCCATACTGCTCATTCTGTGGGTGATTTCCTGCAAGACAGGAATGTCAGTGTTCTGCCATGGCCAGCGAAGAGCCCGGATCTCAATCCCATTGAGGACATCTGGGACCTGTTGGATCGGAGGGTGAGGGCTAGGGACATTTCCCCCCAGAAATGTGCTGAGAACTTGCAGGTGCCTTCTTGGATGAGTGTGGTAACATCTCACAGCAAGAACCGGCAAATCTGGCGCAGTCCGGGAGGAGGAGATGCATTGCAGTACTTCTTTGGGCTAGGGGGCAGTATTTTCACCTCCGGATGAAAAGCATACCCAAAGTAAACTGACTGTTAGAATAATGTCTGCGTGTATAACAGAACTGATTTGGCAGGAGAAACCCCGAGCACAATCCATCCAGGGAATTTGTTTTATAGGTCATTGTGTTTTCCAGTGGCTTTCTAAGGCTAACTAATATGGGCCCGATTGCAGTTCCTATGGCTTAAAGATGTCAACAGTCTTTAGAAATTGTTCAATGTTTTTTCTTTTGAAATTAAGAAGTAGTGCTGTTCTTTCTACGTGTCACTCTGAAGGGTTCTAGTCTTTTGTTGCGCGTGAACAGGAGTGCACTGTTTTTCTTCGGTATTGAAAACAGATTAAATCTTGCATTGATTATTTACGTTTTAGGATACCTGAGGTTGGATTAGGAACGTTGTTTGAAATATTTGGACCAAGTTTACAGGTAACTTATTAGATACTTTGTAGTCATGTTGGGACCGGTGTATTTCTGAATCAAACGCGCCAAATAAATGGACATTTTGGGGATATAAAGAAGGAATTTATCGAACAAAACGACCATTCATTGTGTCACTGAGACATTTGAGAAACGATCTTCAAAGGTAAGACATGTATTATATGGCTATTTCTGACTTCCGTGTCGCACCTGGTTGAAAGTGGTTTTCATGTTTTTGAATGCGGGGCGCTGTCCTCAGATAATCGCATGGTTTGCTTTCGCCGTAAAGCCTTTTTGAAATCTGACACAGCGTCTGGATTAACAGGAAGGTAAGCTTTATTTTGATGTCTGGATTAACAAGAAGTTAAGCTTTATATTGATGTATTACTCTTGTATTTTCATGAATGTTAAATATTTATATATCACTTATATTTTCAGTTATATTTATATTTCTGTAGTTTGAATTTGTCACTCTGCAATTTCACTGGATGTTGTCAAATCTATCCCGCTAACGGGATTGGAGAGTTAAGGGATCCCTAAGAGGTTTTAATGCAGCTGGTGGCCACACTAGATACTTACTGTTACTTTGATTTTGACCCTCCCCCTTTGTTCAGGGACACATTATTCCATTTCTGTTAGTTACATGTCTGTGGAACTTGTTCAGTTAATGTCTCAGTTGTTGAATCTTGTTATGTTCATACAAATATCTACACATGTTAAGTATAAAATAAAATAAACACATTGAGAGGACATTTTATTTATTTTTTGCAGAGTTTATACATAAATATATGTATTTTTCCAAGCAGGCCGTGGATGCCCTGCGACAATATATAATAATATAAACCTATGTAACTGTAGGGGTTTGGTCAAATGTAACTAAGTAAACTGTAAGTTGCAGTTGTTGACACACTGAAACATGTGCGCCTGGCACCTACTACCATACCCTGTTCAAGGGCACTGAAATATTTTGTATTACACTTTCACCCTCTGAATGGCACACATACACAATCCATGTCTCAATTGTCTCAAGGCTTATAAATCCTTCTTTAACTTGTCTCCTCCCCTTCATCTACACGGATTGAAGTCGATTTAACAGGTGACATCAATAAGGGATCATATATTTCACCTGGATATACCTCATCAGTCTATATCGTGGAAATGGCAGGTGTTCCTAATGTTTTGTACACCCAGTGTTTATTATGTCAAGACACAACTATGGAACAAATTTCTATTTTCTTTTCAAAATTCCCTGATTTTTCAGAAATCCTTGTTGGATTCCTGACATCAGAAGGGAATAATCAGCATGAAATCTTCGTAAAGTAACAAAACGCTAGACACAACATTGAGCACCTTCATGTTGATCCAGTGGCTTCCATCGACAGGAAAGACCAGGACTTTTCCTCCATGGCAGCACGGTGCAGGAAGGAGAAGGAGAAATGACACCAGACTTAGAAACGAGAGGTGTCCCCAAGGAGAGCGGGAATACATTGTGTCTACACAGAGGAAAAAGAGGACAAAAGTCACTTGTTTTTCCAACTAGTCACCTCTAGACGTAAGATGCTTTATTGACCTGAAAGCCTATCAAATCTTGCACTCGTGCAACATATAGTTAAATAACAGTTCATTAAGCTTCACCATTATGTTATATACTTGTGTCAATAAGTTAGTATTGTCTACACTATTACATAAGAACGAACTACTTGAGTGTAGGTGAATCAGAATATGCATTAAGAGTTGGCTTACCGGTGCTATAGAGTCCATGCAGCACTAACAACGCTCTGCAGGGGACTGATATGGCTACATATCGACTGGCAATACTTTGAACTTCTGAAGGTCCAGAAGTCCTGCCATAGCCCAGGTAGATGATTTACAAACAGATAGTGCTGCCTCCCAAATTGCACTCGTTTTGCCCAGGGTCCTCACGGCTCTGGTCGACATAGTAGACTATTGTAGGGAATAGGATGCCATTTGGGATTCAACCACTACATGGGCAATAACACTAGTGAGTTCTGGTAAAACACACCTGTCACATAACTGACCTCTTACCCAATTTAAATGCCTACTTATCATTGATACAATCCATATGTGATTGTGTCCATCTCTAGTCTGACTCCAGGTTGTAGTTATGTACCTTCAGAATGTATTCACCTGAACCTTTAAAACGTTTTGTTGTGTTCCAGTCTGAATTTAACATGGATTCAATTGAGATGTTTGTGTCTCTGGTTTAATACCCCATAATGTCAACGTGGAATACTGGTTTTAGATTTTTGTTACAAATGAATAAAAAATTAAAAGCTGAAATGTCTTGAATCAAAAAGTATTCAACCCCTTTCTTATGGCAAGACTAAATCATTTCAGGAGTACAAATGTGTTAATAACCTGTTTGGGATAGGGGGCAGTATTTTCACGTTCGGATGACAAGCGTGCCCAGAGTAAACTGCCTGCTACTCAGGGCCAGAGGCTAATATATGCATATCAGTAGTAGAGTTGGATAGAAAACACTGCTGTTTCTAAAACTGTTTGAATGATGTCTGTGAGTATAACAGATCTCATATGGCAGGCAAAAACCTGACAAAAATCCAATCAGAAAGTGGGAAATCTGAGGTTTGTAGGTTTTCAAGTCTTTGCCTATCCAATATACATTTTAAATGGTGTCATATTGCACTTCCTAAGGCTTCCACTAGAAAGGAAAAATATGTATGATAAAAACATCCTAAAGATTGATTCTATACATCCTTTGACATGTTTTTACGATCTGTAATATAACTTTTTTGACTTTTCGTCTGGACTTTCGTCTGGACTTGCTCGCGCCTTGTGAGTTTCGATGGGTGAACTAAACAAAAAAGGAGGCATTTGGACATAAAGATGAACTTTATCGAACAAAACAAACATTTATTGTGGAACTGGGATTCATGTGAGTGCATTCTGATGAAGATCATCAAATGTAAGTGAATATTTATAACGCTATTTATGACTTTTACTGACTCCACAACATGGCTTGTTTTCATGGCTTAGGGCTGTACTCAGATAATTGCATGGTGTGCTTTTTCCGTAAAGCTTTTTGAAATCTGACACAGCGGTTGCATTAAGGAGAAGTATATCTTTAATTCTGTGCATAACACTGTATCTTTTATCAACGTTTATGATGAGTATTTCTGTAAATTAATGTGGCTCTCAGCAAATTCGCCGGATGTTTTTGAGGCACAACATTACTAAACATAACACACCAATGTGCATTTTTGGATATAAATATGAACTTTATCGAACAAAACATGCATGTATTGTGTAACATGAAGTCCTATGAGTGCCATCTGATGAAGATCATCAAAGGTTAGTGATTCATTTTATCTCTATTTCTGCTTTTTGTGACTCCTCTCTTTGGATGGAAAAATGGCTGTGTTTTTCTGTGACTAGGCTCTGACCTAACATAATCATATGGTGTGCTTCTGCTGTAAAGCCTTTTTGAAATTGGACATAATGGCTCGATTAACAAGAAGCTAGCTTTAATTTGGTGTATTGCACTTGTGAATGTATGAAAGTTAAATATTTAAAAGAAACATGTTTTTCCATGCTCTGCCATCTCTAGCGGATCCCTTAATTAAGCAAGTCACATAATGAGTTGCATGGACTTATTCTGTGTACAATAATAATGGTTAAACATTATTTTTTATGACTTCTGTACCCAGGGGCGCAACTTTGGTTTTAGAAGTGGGTGGGACATAATTATAATATTGTAAAAAAAAAAATTCAGGTCGGAAAAACACTCCAAGCAGCCTACTCGACCGCTTGGAGGTGTCCGCGTGGTCCTAAAGCAAACCATCGCCTCCATTTGTATTACTTTCCAATGATAAAACATGACAAAACACATATCTGTAAGGCCACTCAGTCGAGCAGTGAACTTCAAACACAGATTTAACCTCAAAGACCAGGGAGGTTATCCAATAGCCTCGCAAAGAAGGGCACCTACTCAGTTGCTGGAGAGGAAGGACATTTTTTGTATTTCACCTATATTTAACCAGGTAGTTCTCATTTACAACTGTGACCACGATAAAGCAACGCAGTCAGGGACGGCTGGCTAAAACCGGCACTATTACTGAAACGTTGATTAATGTGGACTGTCCCTGTAAAAAATAAAAAATAAACTCAAACTCAGTGCAACACAAACAACAACACAGAGTTACACATGGAATAAACAAGCATACAGTCAATAACACATTGGAGAAAAAAAAAATTCTATGTACAGTGTGTGCAAGTGGAGTAAGGAGATAAGGCAATGAATAGGCCATAGTAGCGAAGTAATTACAATTTAGCAAATGAACACTGGAGTGATAGATGAGCAGATGATGATGTGCAAGTAGTAATACTGGTGTGCAAAAGGGCAGAAAAGTCAAATAAAAACAATATGGGGATGAGGATTGAAGTAGATTTGAAGTAGATTGAGTGGGCTATTTACAGGTGGGCTATTTACTGATGGGCTGTGTACAGCTGCAGCAATCGGTTAGCTGCTTCGATAGCTGATGTTTAAAGTTAAAGTCTCCAGCTTCAGTGATTTTGGCAATTCGAGTACTGGATTGAAAGGCGGCCAAAGGAGGTGTTGGCTTTGGGGATGACCAGTAAATATACCCGCTGGAGCGTGTGCTACGAGTGGGTGTTGCTATGGTGACCAGTGAGTTGAGATAAGGCAGAGCTTTACCATAGACTTATAGATGACCTGGAGCCAGTGGGTCTGGCGACGAATATCTAGTGAGGGCCGGCCAACTAGAGCATACAGGTCGCAGTAGTGGATGGTATAAGGGGCTTTGGTGACAAAATGGATGGCACTGTGATAGACTGCATTCAGTTTGCTTAGTAGAGTATTGGAAGCTATTTTGTTAATGACATCGCCGAAGTCGAGGATCGTTAGGATAGTCAGTTTTACTAGGGTATGTTTGGTGGCGTGAGTGAAAGAGGCTCTGTTGCGAAGGAAGCCGGTTCTAAACTTAATTTTGGATTGGAGATGTTTAATATGAGTCTGTAAGGAGAGTTTACAGTCTAGCCAGACACCTAGGTATTTGTAGTTGTCCACATATTCTAAGTCAGAACCATCCAGAGTAGTGATGCTGGACGGGCAGGCGGGTGCTGGCACCAAACGGTTGAAAAGCATGCATTTGGTTTTACTAGCGTTTCAGAGCAGTTGGAGGTCACGGAAGGAGTGTTGTATGGTATTGAAGCTCGTTTGGAGGTTAGTTAACACAGTGTCCAAAGAAGTGCCAGATGTATACAGAATGGTGTCGTCTGCGTAGAGGTGGATCAGGGAATCACCAGCAGCAAGAGCAACATGATTGATGTATACAGATAAAAGAGTCGGCCCGAGAATTGAACCCTGGGGCACCCCCACAGAGACTGCGAGAGGTCCGGACAACAGGCCCTCCAATTTGACACACTGAACTCTGTCTGAGAAGTAGTTGGTGAACCAGACGAGGCAGTCATTAGAGAAACCAAGGCTGTTGAGTCTGCCGACTAGAATATTGTGATTGACAGAGTCAAGTTTGATGAAGTTGGCTGCACAGTACTGTCTTTTATCAATGGCGGTATGATATTGTTTAGTACCATGAGCGTGACTGTGGTGCACTCGGAAACTGGATTGAAAATCATCACTCAGGGATTTCACCATGAGGCCAATGGTGACTTTAAAACAGTTACAGACTTTAATGGCTGGTGCTGGTGTACTGGTGGTGCCCCGATCCCGCAGCTGAATTAACTTTAGGAGATGGTCCTGCCGCTTTCTGGACTTTCTTGGGCGCCCTGAAGCCTTCTTCACAACAATTGAACCTCTCTCCTTGAAGTTCTTGATGATCCGATAAATGGTTGATTTGGTGCAATCTTACCGGCAGCAATATCCTTGCCTGTGAAGCCCTTTTTGTGCAAAGCAATGATGACGGCACGTGTTTCCTTGCAGGTAACCATGGTTGACAGAGGAAGAACAATGATTCCAAGCACCACCCTCCTTTTGAAGCTTCTAGTCTGTTATTCAAACTCAATCAGCATGACAGAGTGATCTCCAGCCTTGTCCTCGTCAACACTCACACCTGTGTTAACAAGAGAATCACTGACATGATGTCAGCTGGTCCTTTTGTGGCATGGCTGAAATGCAGTGGAAATGTTTTTGGGGGGATTCAGTTCATTTGCATGGCAATGAGGGACTCTTCATAACATTCTGGAGTTTATGCAATTTGCCATCATACAAACTGAGGCAGCAGACTTTGAAAATAAAAAATTGTGTCATTCTCAATATTTTTGGCCACAATGTATACAAAAGTATGTGGACACCCCTTCAAATGAGTGGATTTGTCTATTTCAGCTACACCCGTTGCTGACAGGTGTATACAATTGAGCACGCAGCCATGCAAGCTCCACAGACAAACAGACCTAAACCCAATTGACATGTTGTGGCAGGACCTTAAACGAGCCGTTCCTACTCAAAAATCCACAAATCATGCTGAATTAAAAGGGATTTCACTCTGGCTCTGCCACAACATGTAGTCATTATCATATTAACAACGATACGTTTTGATCATAAACATCCAATCCACAATCGAGAACGAGCACATTTTAATTTCCCTGGTAGAATCAGGGAGTTTCGACTTGCTGTGTTTTCGTGTTCTCATAGTGAACCACGTCACTCATAGTGAATGCAGACACGCCCCTCAGGGCGTGCCAACAAACTTAGATGGTGGTATAAGGTGTTGTTTAGTTGTGTTCAGAACTTCTCTCGGTGAGAAAGATTTTTTTAAACGTTGTTTTTTTTCCACTAACGTTTGTCTTTATGCTTCTGTTGTGTTCTGTGCCTGGCTTTGTTAAAGGAAAGGCTCACCCATAATGAATGTTATATCGTTTTTGTCCATCTCTTAAGTGATGTTCTATCGATTCCCTGGATCATTTCATGTGTATCTGAGTTATTGGCCTGGAGATGTGTTGGGTCATTGACCTGTTGAGAAACAAATGATAGCCAAACCAGATGGGGAGTATATATATTTATTTAACTAGTCAGTTAAGAACACATTCTTATTTTTGGTGACGACCCGGACCATTGCAGCTGGATGCGACAGAGCCTGTAATCTAACCAGCCTGGATTCGAACCAGGTACTGCAGTGACACTTCTTGCACTGTGATGCAGTGTCTTAGACCACTGCGCCACTCAGAAGCCCTATGTATACAATGTGAAGTGATGTATACCAATGGAACAAAATGTGGAAAAAAGTCAAGGGATCTGAATACTTTCCACTATGAAAATATACAGTATATATATATATATATGTCCATCTTAATCTTTTCTTTTTATTGGCCAGTCTGAGATATGTCTTTTTCTTTGCAACCCTGCCTAGTAGGGTGGTTGAATTAGTAGCGATGAATAGTGTCTCGTAGGGTGGTTGAATTAGTAGGGATGAATAGTGTCTCGTAGGGTGGTTGAATTAGTAGGGATGAATAGTGTCTCGTAGGGTGGTTGAATTAGTAGGGATGAATAGTGTCTCGTAGGGTGGTTGAATTAGTAGGGATGAAGTGATGTGTCACCAAGGGTGGTTGAATTAGTAGGGATGAATAGTGTCTCGTAGGGTGGTTGAATTAGTAGGGATGAATAGTGTCTAGTAGGGTGGTTGAATTAGTAGGGATGAATAGTGTCTAGTAGGGTGGTTGAATTAGTAGGGATGAATAGTGTCTCGTAGGGTGGTTGAATTAGTAGGGATGAAGTGATGTGTCACCAAGGGTGGTTGAATTAGTAGGGATGAATAGTGTCTCGTAGGGTGGTTGAATTAGTAGGGATGAAGTGATGTGTCACCAAGGGTGGTTGAATTAGTAGGGATGAATAGTGTCTCGTAGGGTGGTTGAATTAGTAGGGATGAATAGGGTCTCGTAGGGTGGTTGAATTAGTAGGGATGAAGTGATGTGTCACCAAGGGTGGTTGAATTAGTAGGGATGAATAGGGTCTCGTAGGGTGGTTGAATTAGTAGGGATGAATAGGGTCTCGTAGGGTGGTTGAATTAGTAGGGATGAAGTGATGTGTCACCAAGGGTGGTTGAATTAGTAGGGATGAATAGGGTCTCGTAGGGTGGTTGAATTAGTAGGGATGAATAGTGTCTCGTAGGGTGGTTGAATTAGTAGGGATGAAGTGATGTGTCACCAAGGGTGGTTGAATTAGTAGGGATGAATAGGGTCTCGTAGGGTGGTTGAATTAGTAGGGATGAAGTGATGTGTCATCAAGGGTGGTTGAATTAGTAGGGATGAATAGGGTCTCGTAGGGTGGTTGAATTAGTAGGGATGAATAGGGTCTCGTAGGGTGGTTGAATTAGTAGGGATGAATAGTGTCTCGTAGGGTGGTTGAATTAGTAGGGATGAATAGTGTCTCGTAGGGTGGTTGAATTAGTAGGGATGAATAGTGTCTCGTAGGGTGGTTGAATTAGTAGTGATGAAGTGCAGTGTCACGTTGCCCTTTGGGCTGTATATTGTGGCTCCCCCCCACTCTCTCTCCCACCACAAGTTTTATGACTTTATGACAGTTCATAAAATCCTGGCAAAAACTCACTTTCCTCTCTCACTAGACTCTCCCCCCCTCTCTCACTAGACTCTCCCCCCTCTCTCACTAGACTCTCTCCCCCCTCTCTCACTAGACTCTCCTCCCCCTCTCTCACTAGACTCTCTCCCCCTCTCTCACTAGACTCTCCCCCTCTCTCACTAGACTCTCCCCCTCTCTCACTAGACTCTCTCCCCCTCTCTCACTAGACTCTCTCCCCCTCTCTCACTAGACTCTCCCCCCTCTCTCACTAGACTCTCCCCCTCTCTCACTAGACTCTCTCCCCCTCTCTCACTAGACTCTCCCCCTCTCTCACTAGACTCTCTCCCCCTCTCTCACTAGACTCTCCCCCTCTCTCACTAGACTCTCTCCCCCTCTCTCACTAGACTCTCTCCCCCTCTCACTAGACTCTCCCCCTCTCTCACTAGACTCCCCCTCTCTCACTAGACTCCCCCTCTCTCACTAGACTCCCCCCCTCTCTCACTAGACTCTCTCCCCCTCTCACTAGACTCTCCCCCTCTCTCACTAGACTCCCCCTCTCTCACTAGACTCCCCCTCTCTCACTAGACTCTCTCCCCCTCTCTCACTCGACTCTCCCCACCCCCTCTAACTAGACTCTCCCCCTCTCTCACTAGACTCTCTCCCTCTCTCACTAGACTCTCTCCCCCTCTCACTAGACTCCCCCCTCTCTCACTAGACTCTCTCCCCCCACTCTCACTAGACTCTCTCCCCCGTCTCTCACTAGACTCCCCCTCTCTCACTAGACTCCCCCTCTCTCACTAGACTCCCCCTCTCTCACTAGACTTCCCCCTCTCACTAGACCCCCCCTCTCTCACTAGACTCCCTCCCCCTCTCTATCTAGACTCTCCCTCTCCCCCCTCTAACTAGACTCTCCCCCTCTCTCACTAGACTCCCCCCTCTCTCACTAGACTCTCCCCCTCTCTCACTAGACTCTCCCCCTCTCTCACTAGACTCTCCCCCGCTCTCTCACTAGACTCTCTCCCCCTCTCTCACTAGACTCTCCTCCCCCTCTCTCACTAGACTCCCCCCTCTCTCACTAGACTCTCCCCAATCTCTCTCACTAGACTCTCCCCCGTTCTCTCACTAGACTCTCCCCCTCTCTCACTAGACTCCCCCTCTCTCACTAGACTCTCCCTCCCCTCTCTCACTAGACTCTCCCCCTCTCTCACTAGACCCCCCCTCTCACTAGACTCCCCCTCTCTCACTAGACTCTCTCCCCCTCTCTCACCCTCCCCCTCTCTCACTAGACCCCCTCTCTCACTAGACTCTCCCCCTCTCTCACTAGACTCTTTTCCCCCTCTATCACTAGACTCTCCCCCCCTCTCTCTCACTAGACTCTCTCCCCCTCTCTCACTCGACTCCCCCTCTCACTAGACCCCCCTCTCTCACTAGACCCCCCCTCTCACTAGACCCCCTCTCTCACTAGACTCTCCCCCTCTCTCACTAGACTCTCTCCCCCTCTCTCACTAGACTCTCTCCCCCTCTCTCACTAGACTCTCCCCCCTCTCTCACTAGACTCTCCCCCGCTCTCTCACTAGACTCTCCCCCCTCTCTCACTAGACTCCCCCCCCTCTCACTAGACGCCCCCCTCTCTCACTAGACTCTCCCCCCTCTCTCACTCGACTCTCTCCCCCTGGTCATGCAGAAAGAGAAGAGAAATAAACCTATGGGACAAAGTGCTTTGTTTTGTTCAATTCCTATTCCCCAAAATGAGAGGAATAAAACAACATTTCTATTTTTGAGAATGTGGGAATGGTCCGTGGGTATTTAAAGAACAGTCCTGTCGAAGGTGTTTTATTTTGTGACATCAGGAAGAACGGTGGCACAGATTAACGGTAGCTTTGGAAGTGTACATTTCTCAGTTATTAGTTTCTTCCTCAATGTTGTGTAAAATATATGATTGATTATGAACCTATTTGTGAGAAGATGTAATGTTATGTTGGCCTTCTAAACCAGATACTTGTTTTGTGTCATGAACCGACTCATGAACCGACATAACAAAAGGGAGACAACGTGGAGATAAGGAGTAACAAAATATATATTTATTAAATAAGTAACTAAGTTCAATATACAATGGTGTGTGTAATTAGTAATCAGTAGTGTAAGTGAGTGTTTTGCATGAATGTGATAATGCAGGGTGTTGAAATGTGCCAAAGCAAACAACCAAAAGGCCACCAAGAAACACAACACAATCTATAAAGGTGTCTGCACGGAGAGAGTCTCCTCCATGAATGGGGAAGTGGTGTATTTATCCTGGGAGACACTGGGCCCAGGTGTGTCTGGATGGAGAGAGTCTCCTCCATGAATGGGGAAGTGGTGTATTTATCCTGGGAGACACCGGGCCCAGGTGTGTCTGCACGGAGAGAGTCTCCTCCATGAATGGGGAAGAGGTCTATTTATCCTGGGAGACACCGGGCCCAGGTGTGTCTGCACGGAGAGAGTCTCCTCCATGAATGGGGAAGTGGTGTATTTATCCTGGGAGACACCGGGCCCAGGTGTGTCTGCACGGAGAGAGTCTCCTCCATGAATGGGGAAGTGGTGTATTTATCCTGGGAGACACCGGGCCCAGGTGTGTCTGCACGGAGAGAGTCTCCTCCATGAATGGGGAAGTGGTGTATTTATCCTGGGAGACACCGGGCCCAGGTGTGTCTGCACGGAGAGAGTCTCCTCCATGAATGGGGAAGTGGTGTATTTATCCTGGGAGACACCGGGCCCAGGTGTGTCTGCACGGAGAGAGTCTCCTCCATGAATGGGGAAGTGGTGTATTTATCCTGGGAGACACCGGGCCCAGGTGTGTCTGCACGGAGAGAGTCTCCTCCATGAATGGGGAAGTGGTGTATTTATCCTGGGAGACACCTGGCCCAGGTGTGTCTGCATGGAGAGAGTCTCCTCCATGAATGGGGAAGTGGTGTATTTATCCTGGGAGACACCGGGCCCAGGTGTGTCTGCATGGAGAGAGTCTCCTCCATGAATGGGGAAGTGGTGTATTTATCCTGGGAGACACCGGGCCCAGGTGTGTCTGCACGGAGAGAGTCTCCTCCATGAATGGGGAAGTGGTGTATTTATCCTGGGAGACACCGGGCCCAGGTGTGTCTGCACGGAGAGAGTCTCCTCCATGCCACCGGTTTGAGGTCATCTTGCAGTCCTATGTGGGGAAAAATGTAGTGATGCATCGCACACTTTCACATAGATAAAAACTATGCGAACACACATTTTACTGTAAAACATACAGGTGGGTGCATGTAAGGTGCAGTATGTATCTGTATAGAGTATATTTCTGTATGCTGGGAAATACAAGTGGACTACTGTAATATGAAGCATTGTAGGAAGTATACAGTATACTGCTTATATACAGTAACAGTGCACTGGTGGACATACCTGTTCTCTCTTCGAAACGTTTGAACTATTGAGGACACGGTTGATCTCCCAATATTCGGCTGCACCCTTCTACCCGTCTCAGCCATTGTAAGGCCATGATTGACAACATGGTCTACAATAGTGGCCCTTATGTCATCAGATATGTCCTCTTCTGCCTCTTCCTCTGTTTTGCCTTCCACCACGCATCCTGGCTCCTCTTCTTCCTCCTCTTGGCTGTTGACCCTGTTCGTTTCCTGGTCCATCCATTATTGGAAAATTGCAACTCTGTGTTGTGGTCTGTGTATATATATATATATATATGTTTGCCAATTGATTCTTCATGATATGCACCTTTGAGCAATTCAGACAACTGGTTGATTGTTGGTTGAACTAACACTTGACATTCCTTCATGAGTGAGGGTCAATGTCACCTGCACGATTCATCAATTCACATTTTTGCACAAAAGGTCTAATAGAAATGTGTAAAACTATGATTGACAGTTTATGACAAATAGTTCAACAGTTTTGCATGTAATGGCTTATGCAAGGAACTAATGCCTAGATGTTTTGAGGGGTAAGACAATTCAACAGAGAAACATCGACTATATTTTGATCAACATGACATTAGCAATTGATAATGTTGAAAAAAGCTGACACTTGTACATTATCAATTGCAATTTGTTCAAAGGAGTAAGAAATTGCTTTAATGATGTGCACAAGTGACTAGATTATTTGGAATTTGTAGTAGTAGTATCAAGAATTGCACTTTTGATCTAAGAAACGCACCAAAGCGACTGAGACAAACTGTAATACCATCCTTTGTAATGATAACTGTTGCTGTTTAATGACTATTTATTAAGCAGATGAATACATGTTTACTATCCTTTGAAGACTCGTAAGTGTCTCCATGTGTATATTGTCATACACATCTGGTACGCCCACTCAAATCAGGAAACAACTAGACGGGTCTCTCTACTACCGCACGGCAAGTGGTACCGGAACGCCAAGTCTAGGACCAAAAGGCTCCTAAACAGCTTCTACCCCCCAAGCCAGAAGACTGCTGAACAATTAATCAAATGGCCACTGGGAATATTTACATTTACCCCCTCCCTTTGTTTCAACTATCCTGTACCCCTGCACATTGACTCAGTACCGGTACCCCCTGTATATTACCTTAGTTTATTTAGTAAATATTTTCTTAACTCTACTTTCTTTTAAAACTGCATTGTTGGTTAAGGGTTTGTAAGACAGTATTTCACGATAAGGTTGTTTTTGGCGCATGTGACAAATAAAATTTGATTTCATTTGAAAAGATAAAGGTATTCTGTCCTGAAGTTTGTTACTGCGAACGAAAAATTACAGTATCCATCCGGACTTTCTCCACTTAGGAACTGTGTGTGACTGAACCTTCCCAAATAGTGCTCCTGCTATACGGTTTCCACTAGATAACACAGCAACAAAGTCAGTATCAGCTTTATTGTAAAAATCTATGAAAACAAGTTAGCGTTAGGCAAAAGGTTAGCGGTGTGACTAAGGTTATGTTTAAGGTTAGGGTTAAGGTTAGGTTTGAGGTTAGGGTTAAGGTTAGGGTTAAGGTTAGGGTTAAGGTTAGGTTTGAGGTTAGGGTTAAGGTTAGGTTTGAGGTTAGGGTCAAGGTTATGTTTGAGGTTAGGGTTAAGGTTAGGTTTGAGGTTAGGGTTAAGGTTAGGTTTGAGGTTAGGGTTAAGGTTAGGTTTGAGGTTAGGGTCAAGGTTATGTTTGAGGTTAGGGTTAAGGTTAGGTTTGAGGTTAGGGTTAAGGTTAGGTTTGAGGTTAGGGTTAAGGTTAGATTTGAGGTTAGGGTCAAGGTTAGGTTTGAGGTTAGGGTCAAGGTTAGGTTTGAGGTTAGGGTTAAGGTTAGGTTTGAGGTTAGGGTTAAGGTTAGGTTTGAGGTTAGGGTTAAGGTTAGGTTTGAGGTTAGGGTTAAGGTTAGGTTTGAGGTTAGGGTTAAGGTTAGGGTTAGGGTTAAGGTTAGGTTTAAGGTTAGGTTTGAGGTTAGGTTTAAGGTTAGGGTTAAGGTTAGGTTTGAGGTTAGGGTTAAGGTTAGGTTTTAGGTTAGGGTTAAGGTTAGGTTTGAGGTTAGGGTCAAGGTTAGGTTTGAGGTTAGGGTTAAGGTTAGGGTTAAGGTTAGGGTTAAGGTTAAGGTTAAGTTTAGGGTTAAGGTTAGGGTTAAGGTTAGGGTTAAGGTTAGGGTTAAGGTTAGGGTTAAAATGAGATGTTATTATTTAGTGACGTTTTAGCCATTATTATGACTTTGTGGCTGTATTAACTAGTGACCACACTGCTATACAGCATGGGACGATGTGTGACAGTTGGGACACAATCTACTCACCTCTCATGTCTCTCCCCCTCTGGGCACAGAGGTCAGATCAATATCGAGTTTGGATTTACATGTGGTTGAGTTGACGTGAATTCAACCTAAAATGTGCGGTGACCTGTGTTGTTTAACAGGGTCAGCCAGAGTAGTCCTACACCCCTGGAGGAAATTAGGGGGAAGTATGCTGCTCAAGGACACATCGACAGCCTTTTCACCTTGTCAGCTCAAGGACACATCGACAGCCTTTTCACCTTGTCAGCTCAAGGACACATCGACAGCCTTTTCACCTTGTCAGCTCAGGAACCAGCAGCCTTTTGAATACCGGCCCCAACACGTTAACCACTAGGATACCTGCCGCCCTTCTATGAATTGGCTCATATCGCACGCAGACAGACAGGCAGGCAGACAGACAGACAGACAGGCAGGTAGGCAGACATACAGACAGACAGACAGACAGACAGACAGACAGACAGACAGACAGGCAGGCAGGCAGGCAGGCAGGCATGCAGGCAGACAGACAGGCAGGCAGGCAGACAGACAGACAGGCAGACAGACAGACAGACAGGCACACAGACAGACAGACAGACAGACAGACAGACAGACAGGCACACAGACAGACAGACAGGCACACAGACAGACACACAGACAGACACACAGACAGACAGGCACACAGACAGACAGACAGACTGACAGGCACACAGACAGACAGACAGACAGGCACACAGACAGACAGACAGACAGACAGACAGGCACACAGACAGACAGACAGACACACAGACAGACAGACAGGCACACAGACAGACAGACAGACAGGCACACAGACAGACAGACAGACAGACAGGCACACAGACAGACAGACAGACAGACAGACAGGCACACAGACAGACAGACAGACAGGCACACAGACAGACAGACAGACAGGCACACAGACAGACAGACAGGCACACAGACAGACAGACAGGCACACAGACAGACAGACAGACAGACAGACAGACAGGCACACAGACAGACAGACAGACAGACAGGCACACAGACAGACAGGCACACAGACAGACAGACAGACAGACAGACAGACAGACAGGCACACAGACAGACAGACAGGCACACAGACAGACAGACAGACAGACAGACAGACAGGCACACAGACAGACAGACAGACAGACAGACAGGCACACAGACAGACAGACAGACAGGCACACAGACAGACAGGCACACAGACAGACAGACAGACAGACAGACAGGCACACAGACAGACAGACAGACAGACAGACAGGCACACAGACAGACAGACACACAGACAGACAGGCACACAGACAGACAGACAGACAGACAGACAGACAGACAGACAGGCACACAGACAGACAGGCACACAGACAGACAGACAGACAGACAGGCACACAGACAGACAGACAGACAGACAGACAGACAGACCCGACCGTGTGTGAGGGGTAGCTAGCTACATCAGTCCTCTCTCCTTTCATCAGCCTTCTCCGTCAGGCTCCAGCGAGGGTGACGTCATCCTCTCCACTGACACACAGATCACAGTATCGTCATTAATCACTTCTTCACGTCCATAGATATGTGGATCCACCGCCCGGCCAAGATCTAACTGACATCTGAGACAACACTTTCTGCTGTGAAGACCTGGAGCTGTGGAATCTCAGCACGTGTCTCTGTTAGGATGAAGCGTTGGACACAAAGGACTCAACAAGCACAACGTCGGAATCAGCAAATCTGGTGAAGTGGAAGTATTAAAATCAGGGGTGGTTGAATTAGTAGGGATGAATAGTGTCTAGTAGGGTGGTTGATTTAGTAGGGATGAATAGTGTCTCGTAGGGCGGTTGAATAAGTAGGGATGAATAGTGTCTGGTAGGGTGGTTGAATTAGTAGGGATGAATAGTGTCTCGTAGGGTGGTTGAATTAGTAGGGATGAATAGTGTCTCGTAGGGTGGTTGAATTAGTAGGGATGAATAGTGTCTCGTAGGGTGGTTGAATAAGTAGGGATGAATAGTGTCTAGTAGGGTGGTAGAATTAGTAGGGATGAATAGTGTCTAGTAGGGTGGTTGAATAAGTAGGGATGAATAGTGTCTCGTAGGGTGGTTGAATTAGTAGGGATGAATAGTGTCTTGTAGGGTGGTTGAATTAGTAGGGATGAAAAGTGTCTAGTAGGGTGGTTGAATAAGTAGGGATGAATAGTGTCTCGTGGGGTGGTTGAATAAGTAGGGATGAATAGTGTCTAGTAGGGTGGTTGAATTAGTAGGGATGAATAGTGTCTAGTAGGGTGGTTGAATAAGTAGGGATGAATAGTGTCTCGTAGGGTGGTTGAATTAGTAGGGATGAATAGTGTCTAGTAGGGTGGTTGAATAAGTAGGGATGAATAGTGTCTAGTAGGGTGGTTGAATCAGTAGGGATGAATAGTGTCTAGTAGGGTGGTTGAATTAGTAGGGCTGAATAGTGTCTCGTAGGGGGGTTGAATTAGTAGGGATGAATAGTGTCTCGTAGGGTGGTTGATTTAGTAGGGATGAATAGTGTCACTTAGGGTGGTTGAATTAGTAGGGATGAATAGTGTCTAGTAGGGTGGTTGAATTAGTAGTGATGAATAATGTCTCGTAGGATGGTTGAATTTGTAGGGATGAATAGTGTCACGTAGGGTGGTTGAATTAGTAGGGATGAATAGTGTCACGTAGGGTGGTTGAATTAGTAGGGATGAATAGTGTCTAGTAGGGTGGTTGAATTAGTAGTGATGAATAATGTCTCGTAGGATGGTTGAATTTGTAGGGATGAATAGTGTCACGTAGGGTGGTTGAATTAGTAGGGATGAATAGTGTCACGTAGGGTGGTTGAATTAGTAGGGATGAATAGTGTCTCGTAGGGTGGTTGAATAAGTAGGGATGAATAGTGTCTCGTAGAAATGTTTAACGAGAGCAATTGATAATATGGAAACACAGGACTCAACAAGCACAACGTCAGAATCAGCAAATCTGGTGAAGTGGAAGTATTAAAATCAGGGGTGGTTGAATTAGTAGGGATGAATAGTGTCTAGTAGGGTGGTTGAATTAGTAGGGATGAATAGTGTCTCGTAGGGTGGTTGAATAAGTAGGAATGAATAGTGTCTAGTGGGGTGGTTGAATTAGTAGGGATGAATAGTGTCTCGTAGGGTGGTTGAATAAGTAGGGATGAATAGTGTCTAGTAGGGTGGTTGAATTAGTAATGATGAATAGTGTCTCGTAGGATGGTTGAATTAGTAGGGATGAATACTGTCTAGTAGGGTGGTTGAATTAGTAGTGATGAATAGTGTCTCGTAGGTTGGTTGAATTTGTAGGGATGAATAGTGTCACGTAGGGTGGTTGAATTAGTAGGGATGAATAGTGTCACGTAGGGTGGTTGAATTAGTAGGGATGAATACTGTCTAGTAGGGTGGTTGAATTAGTAGGGATGAATAGTGTCTCGTATAAATGTTTAACGAGAGCAATTGATAATATGGAAAAAAAGCTGACACTTGTACATTATCAATTGCAATTTGTTCAAAGGAATAAGAAATTGCTTTAATGATGTGCACAAGTGACTAGATTATTTGGAATTTGTAGTAGTAGTATCAAGAATTGCACTTTTGATCTAAGAAACGCACCAAAGCGACTGAGCCAAACTGTAATACCATCCTTTGTAATGATAACTGTTGCTGTTTAACAACTATTTATTAAACAGATGAATACATGTTTACTATCCTTTGAAGACTCGTAAGTGTCTCCATGTGTATATTGTCATACACATCTGGTACGCCCACTCAAATCAGGAAAAAGATATATAATTTTTGTTCTCTCCCGCTGCAAATCAGACCTGTGGTTATAGGTTCAAAGAATGAAATGCTGAGCAAGCGGACCTGAACGTTTTTACACAAATGTTCAAACTCTGATTGATTGACACGGAAGCCAGAGTTAATGTCTTGAATGTGTGCCGATCTCAAGTTCGGGATTTGATGATTTTATGAATTGTCAATCTGGGATTGGTACATGCATTTAAAACCTTTTAAAATTGTGATTTAATGATCTGTTAACAATGTGATTCTGTTTGTAATTTTAAGGTTTTTAAATTTAACTAGGTAAGTCAGTTAAGAGCAAATTCTTATTTACAATGACGGCCTACACCGGCCAAAACCGGACGACGCTGGGCAAATTGTGCACCGCCCTATGGGACTCCCAATCACAACCGGTTGTGATACAGCCTGTAATCTAACCAGGGTCTGTAGTGACGCCTCTAGCACTGAGGTGCAGTGCCTTAGACCACTGCGCCACTCGGGAGCCCAAATTCTAGCGATGTCACTTGACAGATCATATATTGTGATCATGGAGTTCTGATCATCAAATTAAATCACATTTTATTGGTCACCTACACATGGTTAGCAGATGTTATTGGTCACCTACACATGGTTAGCAGATGTTATTGCAAGTGTAGCGAAACGCTTGTGCTTCTGCTTAATGCTCATGGAGTTCTGGTCATATAATCTAATTATGTATTCTAATCATGCATTCTAATCATGTATTCTGATGATGTATTCTGATGATGTATTCTAATCATGTTTTCTAATCATGTATTCTAATCATGTATTCTAATCATGTATTCTGATGATGTATTCTAATCATGTTTTCTAATCATGTATTCTAATCATGTATTCTAATCATGTATTCTGATGATGTATTCTGATGATGTATTCTAATCATGTTTTCTAATCATGTATTCTAATCATGTATTCTAATCATGTATTCTAATCATGTATTCTGATCATGTATTCTGATGATGTATTCTGATGATGTATTCTAATCATGTTTTCTAATCATGTATTCTAATCCTGTATTCTAATCATGTATTCTAATCATGTATTCTAATCATGTATTCTAATCATGTATTCTAATCCTGTATTCTAATCATGTATTCTAATCATGTATTCTGATGATATATTCTAATCATGTATTCTGATGATATATTCTAATCATGTATTCTAATCATGTATTCTAATCATGTATTCTAATCATGTATTCTGATGATATATTCTAATCATGTATTCTAATCATGTATTCTAATCATGTATTCTAATCATGTATTCTAATCCTGTATTCTAATCATGTATTCTAATCATGTATTCTGATGATATATTCTAATCATGTATTCTAATCATGTATTCTAATCATGTATTCTGATGATGTATTCTAATCATGTATTCTAATCATGTATTCTAATCATGTATTCTAATCATGTATTCTAATCATGTATTCTAATCCTGTATTCTAATCATGTATTCTAATCATGTATTCTGATGATATATTCTAATCATGTATTCTAATCATGTATTCTAATCATGTATTCTAATCATGTATTCTGATGATATATTCTAATCATGTATTCTGATGATATATTCTAATCATGTATTCTGATGATATATTCTAATCATGTATTCTGATCATGTATTCTAATCATGTATTCTAATCATGTATTCTGATGATATATTCTAATCATGTATTCTAATCATGTATTCTAATCCTGTATTCTAATCATGTATTCTAATCATGTATTCTGATGATATATTCTAATCATGTATTCTAATCATGTATTCTAATCATGTATTCTAATCCTGTATTCTAATCATGTATTCTAATCATGTATTCTAATCATGTATTCTAATCATGTATTCTAATCATGTATTCTAATCATGTATTCTAATCATGTATTCTAATCATGTATTCTGATGATGTATTCTAATCATGTATTCTGATGATATATTCTAATCATGTATTCTAATCATGTATTCTAATCATGTATTCTAATCATGTATTCTAATCATGTATTCTAATCATGTATTCTAATCATGTATTCTGATGATGTATTCTAATCATGTATTCTAATCATGTATTCTAATCATGTATTCTAATCATGTATTCTAATCATGTATTCTAATCATGTATTCTGATGATGTATTCTAATCATGTATTCTAATCATGTATTCTAATCATGTATTCTAATCATGTATTCTGATGATGTATTCTAATCATGTATTCTAATCATGTATTCTAATCATGTATTCTAATCATGTATTCTAATCATGTATTCTAATCATGTATTCTGATGATGTATTCTAATCATGTATTCTAATCATGTATTCTAATCATGTATTCTAATCATGTATTCTAATCATGTATTCTAATCATGTATTCTAATCATGTATTCTGATGATGTATTCTAATCATGTATTCTAATCATGTATTCTAATCATGTATTCTAATCATGTATTCTAATCATGTATTCTAATCCTGTATTCTAATCATGTATTCTAATCATGTATTCTGATGATATATTCTAATCATGTATTCTAATCATGTATTCTAATCATGTATTCTAATCATGTATTCTGATGATATATTCTAATCATGTATTCTGATGATATATTCTAATCATGTATTCTGATGATATATTCTAATCATGTATTCTAATCATGTATTCTAATCATGTATTCTAATCATGTATTCTAATCATGTATTCTGATGATATATTCTAATCATGTATTCTGATGATATATTCTAATCATGTATTCTGATGATATATTCTAATCATGTATTCTAATCATGTATTCTGATGATATATTCTAATCATGTATTCTAATCATGTATTCTAATCCTGTATTCTAATCATGTATTCTAATCATGTATTCTGATGATATATTCTAATCATGTATTCTAATCATGTATTCTAATCATGTATTCTAATCCTGTATTCTAATCATGTATTCTAATCATGTATTCTAATCATGTATTCTAATCCTGTATTCTAATCATGTATTCTAATCATGTATTCTAATCATGTATTCTGATCATGTATTCTAATCATGTATTCTAATCCTGTATTCTAATCATGTATTCTAATCATGTATTCTAATCATGTATTCTAATCATGTATTCTAATCATGTATTCTAATCATGTATTCTAATCATGTATTCTAATCATGTATTCTGATGATGTATTCTAATCATGTATTCTGATGATATATTCTAATCATGTATTCTAATCATGTATTCTAATCATGTATTCTAATCATGTATTCTAATCATGTATTCTAATCATGTATTCTAATCATGTATTCTAATCCTGTATTCTAATCATGTATTCTAATCATGTATTCTAATCATGTATTCTAATCATGTATTCTAATCATGTATTCTAATCATGTATTCTAATCATGTATTCTAATCATGTATTCTAATCATGTATTCTGATGATGTATTCTAATCATGTATTCTGATGATATATTCTAATCATGTATTCTAATCATGTATTCTAATCATGTATTCTAATCATGTATTCTAATCATGTATTCTAATCATGTATTCTAATCATGTATTCTGATGATGTATTCTAATCATGTATTCTAATCATGTATTCTAATCATGTATTCTAATCATGTATTCTAATCATGTATTCTAATCATGTATTCTGATGATGTATTCTAATCATGTATTCTAATCATGTATTCTAATCATGTATTCTAATCATGTATTCTGATGATGTATTCTAATCATGTATTCTAATCATGTATTCTAATCATGTATTCTAATCATGTATTCTAATCATGTATTCTAATCATGTATTCTGATGATGTATTCTAATCATGTATTCTAATCATGTATTCTAATCATGTATTCTAATCATGTATTCTAATCATGTATTCTAATCATGTATTCTAATCATGTATTCTGATGATGTATTCTAATCATGTATTCTAATCATGTATTCTAATCATGTATTCTAATCATGTATTCTAATCATGTATTCTAATCCTGTATTCTAATCATGTATTCTAATCATGTATTCTGATGATATATTCTAATCATGTATTCTAATCATGTATTCTAATCATGTATTCTAATCATGTATTCTGATGATATATTCTAATCATGTATTCTGATGATATATTCTAATCATGTATTCTGATGATATATTCTAATCATGTATTCTAATCATGTATTCTAATCATGTATTCTAATCATGTATTCTAATCATGTATTCTGATGATATATTCTAATCATGTATTCTGATGATATATTCTAATCATGTATTCTGATGATATATTCTAATCATGTATTCTAATCATGTATTCTGATGATATATTCTAATCATGTATTCTAATCATGTATTCTAATCCTGTATTCTAATCATGTATTCTAATCATGTATTCTGATGATATATTCTAATCATGTATTCTAATCATGTATTCTAATCATGTATTCTAATCCTGTATTCTAATCATGTATTCTAATCATGTATTCTAATCATGTATTCTAATCCTGTATTCTAATCATGTATTCTAATCATGTATTCTAATCATGTATTCTGATCATGTATTCTAATCATGTATTCTAATCCTGTATTCTAATCATGTATTCTAATCATGTATTCTAATCATGTATTCTAATCATGTATTCTAATCATGTATTCTAATCATGTATTCTAATCATGTATTCTAATCATGTATTCTGATGATGTATTCTAATCATGTATTCTGATGATATATTCTAATCATGTATTCTAATCATGTATTCTAATCATGTATTCTAATCATGTATTCTAATCATGTATTCTAATCATGTATTCTGATGATGTATTCTAATCATGTATTCTAATCATGTATTCTAATCATGTATTCTAATCATGTATTCTGATGATGTATTCTAATCATGTATTCTAATCATGTATTCTAATCATGTATTCTAATCATGTATTCTAATCATGTATTCTGATGATGTATTCTAATCATGTATTCTAATCATGTATTCTAATCATGTATTCTAATCATGTATTCTGATGATGTATTCTAATCATGTATTCTAATCATGTATTCTAATCATGTATTCTAATCATGTATTCTAATCATGTATTCTAATCATGTATTCTGATGATGTATTCTAATCATGTATTCTAATCATGTATTCTAATCATGTATTCTAATCATGTATTCTGATGATGTATTCTAATCATGTATTCTAATCATGTATTCTAATCATGTATTCTAATCATGTATTCTAATCATGTATTCTGATGATGTATTCTAATCATGTATTCTAATCATGTATTCTGATGATGTATTCTAATCATGTATTCTAATCATGTATTCTAATCATGTATTCTAATCATGTATTCTAATCATGTATTCTGATGATGTATTCTAATCATGTATTCTAATCATGTATTCTAATCATGTATTCTAATCATGTATTCTGATGATGTATTCTAATCATGTATTCTAATCATGTATTCTAATCATGTATTCTAATCATGTATTCTAATCATGTATTCTAATCATGTATTCTAATCATGTATTCTGATGATGTATTCTAATCATGTATTCTAATCATGTATTCTAATCATGTATTCTAATCATGTATTCTAATCATGTATTCTAATCATGTATTCTGATGATGTATTCTAATCATGTATTCTAATCATGTATTCTAATCATGTATTCTAATCATGTATTCTAATCATGTATATTCTGATGATGTATTCTAATCATGTTTTCTAATCATGTATTCTAATCATGTATTCTAATCATGTATTCTAATCATGTATTCTAATCATGTATTCTAATCATGTATTCTGATGATATATTCTAATCATGTATTCTGATGATATATTCTAATCATGTATTCTGATGATATATTCTAATCATGTATTCTAATCATGTATTCTAATCATGTATTCTAATCATGTATTCTGATGATATATTCTAATCATGTATTCTGATGATATATTCTAATCATGTATTCTGATGATATATTCTAATCATGTATTCTAATCATGTATTCTAATCATGTATTCTGATGATATATTCTAATCATGTATTCTAATCATGTATTCTAATCATGTATTCTGATGATGTATTCTAATCATGTATTCTAATCATGTATTCTAATCATGTATTCTAATCATGTATTCTAATCATGTATTCTAATCATGTATTCTAATAATGTATTCTGATGATATATTCTAATCATGTATTCTGATGATATATTCTAATCATGTATTCTGATGATATATTCTAATCATGTATTCTAATCATGTATTCTAATCATGTATTCTAATCATGTATTCTGATGATATATTCTAATAATGTATTCTGATGATATATTCTAATCATGTATTCTGATGATATATTCTAATCATGTATTCTAATCATGTATTCTAATCATGTATTCTGATGATATATTCTAATCATGTATTCTAATCATGTATTCTAATCCTGTATTCTAATCATGTATTCTAATCATGTATTCTGATGATATATTCTAATCATGTATTCTAATCATGTATTCTAATCATGTATTCTAATCCTGTATTCTAATCATGTATTCTAATCATGTATTCTAATCATGTATTCTAATCCTGTATTCTAATCATGTATTCTAATCATGTATTCTAATCATGTATTCTAATCATGTATTCTAATCATGTATTCTAATCCTGTATTCTAATCATGTATTCTAATCATGTATTCTAATCATGTATTCTAATCATGTATTCTAATCATGTATTCTGATGATGTATTCTAATCATGTATTCTAATCATGTATTCTAATCATGTATTCTAATCATGTATTCTAATCATGTATTCTAATCATGTATTCTAATCATGTATTCTGATGATGTATTCTAATCATGTATTCTAATCATGTATTCTAATCATGTATTCTAATCATGTATTCTAATCATGTATTCTGATGATGTATTCTAATCATGTATTCTAATCATGTATTCTAATCATGTATTCTAATCATGTATTCTAATCATGTATTCTAATCATGTATTCTAATCATGTATTCTAATCATGTATTCTAATCATGTATTCTGATGATGTATTCTAATCATGTATTCTAATCATGTATTCTAATCATGTATTCTAATCATGTATTCTAATCATGTATTCTAATCATGTATTCTAATAATGTATTCTGATGATATATTCTAATCATGTATTCTGATGATATATTCTAATCATGTATTCTGATGATATATTCTAATCATGTATTCTAATCATGTATTCTAATCATGTATTCTAATCATGTATTCTAATCATGTATTCTGATGATATATTCTAATAATGTATTCTGATGATATATTCTAATCATGTATTCTGATGATATATTCTAATCATGTATTCTAATCATGTATTCTAATCATGTATTCTGATGATATATTCTAATCATGTATTCTAATCATGTATTCTAATCCTGTATTCTAATCATGTATTCTAATCATGTATTCTGATGATATATTCTAATCATGTATTCTAATCATGTATTCTAATCATGTATTCTAATCCTGTATTCTAATCATGTATTCTAATCATGTATTCTAATCATGTATTCTAATCCTGTATTCTAATCATGTATTCTAATCATGTATTCTAATCATGTATTCTAATCATGTATTCTAATCATGTATTCTAATCCTGTATTCTAATCATGTATTCTAATCATGTATTCTAATCATGTATTCTAATCATGTATTCTAATCATGTATTCTGATGATGTATTCTAATCATGTATTCTAATCATGTATTCTAATCATGTATTCTAATCATGTATTCTAATCATGTATTCTAATCATGTATTCTAATCATGTATTCTGATGATGTATTCTAATCATGTATTCTAATCATGTATTCTAATCATGTATTCTAATCATGTATTCTAATCATGTATTCTGATGATGTATTCTAATCATGTATTCTAATCATGTATTCTAATCATGTATTCTAATCATGTATTCTAATCATGTATTCTAATCATGTATTCTAATCATGTATTCTGATGATATATTCTAATCATGTATTCTAATCATGTATTCTAATCATGTATTCTAATCATGTATTCTAATCATGTATTCTAATCCTGTATTCTAATCATGTATTCTAATCATGTATTCTAATCATGTATTCTAATCATGTATTCTAATCATGTATTCTGATGATGTATTCTAATCATGTATTCTAATCATGTATTCTAATCATGTATTCTAATCATGTATTCTAATCATGTATTCTAAGCATGTATTCTAATCATGTATTCTGATGATGTATTCTAATCATGTATTCTAATCATGTATTCTAATCATGTATTCTAATCATGTATTCTAATCATGTATTCTAATCATGTATTCTAATCATGTATTCTAATCATGTATTCTAATCATGTATTCTGATGATGTATTCTAATCATGTATTCTAATCATGTATTCTAATCATGTATTCTAATCATGTATTCTAATCATGTATTCTAATCATGTATTCTAATCATGTATTCTAATCATGTATTCTGATGATGTTTTCTAATCATGTATTCTAATCATGTATTCTAATCATGTATTCTAATCATGTATTCTAATCATGTATTCTGATGATGTATTCTAATCATGTATTCTAATCATGTATTCTAATCATGTATTCTAATCATGTATTCTAATCATGTATTCTGATGATGTATTCTAATCATGTATTCTAATCATGTATTCTAATCATGTATTCTAATCATGTATTCTGATGATGTATTCTAATCATGTATTCTAATCATGTATTCTAATCATGTATTCTAATCATGTATTCTAATCATGTATTCTGATGATGTATTCTAATCATGTATTCTAATCGTGTATTCTGATGATGTATTCTAATCATGTATTCTAATCATGTATTCTAATCATGTATTCTAATCATGTATTCTAATCATGTATTCTGATGATGTATTCTAATCATGTATTCTAATCATGTATTCTAATCATGTATTCTAATCATGTATTCTGATGATGTATTCTAATCATGTATTCTAATCATGTATTCTAATCATGTATTCTAATCATGTATTCTAATCATGTATTCTAATCATGTATTCTAATCATGTATTCTGATGATGTATTCTAATCATGTATTCTAATCATGTATTCTAATCATGTATTCTAATCATGTATTCTAATCATGTATTCTAATCATGTATTCTGATGATGTATTCTAATCATGTATTCTAATCATGTATTCTAATCATGTATTCTAATCATGTATTCTAATCATGTATTCTAATCATGTATTCTGATGATGTATTCTAATCATGTATTCTAATCATGTATTCTAATCATGTATTCTAATCATGTATTCTAATCATGTATTCTAATCATGTATTCTAATCATGTATTCTGATGATATATTCTAATCATGTATTCTGATGATATATTCTAATCATGTATTCTGATGATATATTCTAATCATGTATTCTAATCATGTATTCTAATCATGTATTCTAATCATGTATTCTGATGATATATTCTAATCATGTATTCTGATGATATATTCTAATCATGTATTCTGATGATATATTCTAATCATGTATTCTAATCATGTATTCTAATCATGTATTCTGATGATATATTCTAATCATGTATTCTAATCATGTATTCTAATCATGTATTCTGATGATGTATTCTAATCATGTATTCTAATCATGTATTCTAATCATGTATTCTAATCATGTATTCTAATCATGTATTCTAATCATGTATTCTAATAATGTATTCTGATGATATATTCTAATCATGTATTCTGATGATATATTCTAATCATGTATTCTGATGATATATTCTAATCATGTATTCTAATCATGTATTCTAATCATGTATTCTAATCATGTATTCTAATCATGTATTCTGATGATATATTCTAATAATGTATTCTGATGATATATTCTAATCATGTATTCTGATGATATATTCTAATCATGTATTCTAATCATGTATTCTAATCATGTATTCTGATGATATATTCTAATCATGTATTCTAATCATGTATTCTAATCCTGTATTCTAATCATGTATTCTAATCATGTATTCTGATGATATATTCTAATCATGTATTCTAATCATGTATTCTAATCATGTATTCTAATCCTGTATTCTAATCATGTATTCTAATCATGTATTCTAATCATGTATTCTAATCCTGTATTCTAATCATGTATTCTAATCATGTATTCTAATCATGTATTCTAATCATGTATTCTAATCATGTATTCTAATCCTGTATTCTAATCATGTATTCTAATCATGTATTCTAATCATGTATTCTAATCATGTATTCTGATGATGTATTCTAATCATGTATTCTAATCATGTATTCTAATCATGTATTCTAATCATGTATTCTAATCATGTATTCTAATCATGTATTCTGATGATGTATTCTAATCATGTATTCTAATCATGTATTCTAATCATGTATTCTAATCATGTATTCTAATCATGTATTCTGATGATGTATTCTAATCATGTATTCTAATCATGTATTCTAATCATGTATTCTAATCATGTATTCTAATCATGTATTCTAATCATGTATTCTAATCATGTATTCTAATCATGTATTCTAATCATGTATTCTGATGATGTATTCTAATCATGTATTCTAATCATGTATTCTAATCATGTATTCTAATCATGTATTCTAATCATGTATTCTAATCATGTATTCTAATAATGTATTCTGATGATATATTCTAATCATGTATTCTGATGATATATTCTAATCATGTATTCTGATGATATATTCTAATCATGTATTCTAATCATGTATTCTAATCATGTATTCTAATCATGTATTCTAATCATGTATTCTGATGATATATTCTAATAATGTATTCTGATGATATATTCTAATCATGTATTCTGATGATATATTCTAATCATGTATTCTAATCATGTATTCTAATCATGTATTCTGATGATATATTCTAATCATGTATTCTAATCATGTATTCTAATCCTGTATTCTAATCATGTATTCTAATCATGTATTCTGATGATATATTCTAATCATGTATTCTAATCATGTATTCTAATCATGTATTCTAATCCTGTATTCTAATCATGTATTCTAATCATGTATTCTAATCATGTATTCTAATCCTGTATTCTAATCATGTATTCTAATCATGTATTCTAATCATGTATTCTAATCATGTATTCTAATCATGTATTCTAATCCTGTATTCTAATCATGTATTCTAATCATGTATTCTAATCATGTATTCTAATCATGTATTCTAATCATGTATTCTGATGATGTATTCTAATCATGTATTCTAATCATGTATTCTAATCATGTATTCTAATCATGTATTCTAATCATGTATTCTAATCATGTATTCTAATCATGTATTCTGATGATGTATTCTAATCATGTATTCTAATCATGTATTCTAATCATGTATTCTAATCATGTATTCTAATCATGTATTCTGATGATGTATTCTAATCATGTATTCTAATCATGTATTCTAATCATGTATTCTAATCATGTATTCTAATCATGTATTCTAATCATGTATTCTAATCATGTATTCTGATGATATATTCTAATCATGTATTCTAATCATGTATTCTAATCATGTATTCTAATCATGTATTCTAATCATGTATTCTAATCCTGTATTCTAATCATGTATTCTAATCATGTATTCTAATCATGTATTCTAATCATGTATTCTAATCATGTATTCTGATGATGTATTCTAATCATGTATTCTAATCATGTATTCTAATCATGTATTCTAATCATGTATTCTAATCATGTATTCTAAGCATGTATTCTAATCATGTATTCTGATGATGTATTCTAATCATGTATTCTAATCATGTATTCTAATCATGTATTCTAATCATGTATTCTAATCATGTATTCTAATCATGTATTCTAATCATGTATTCTAATCATGTATTCTGATGATGTATTCTAATCATGTATTCTAATCATGTATTCTAATCATGTATTCTAATCATGTATTCTAATCATGTATTCTAATCATGTATTCTAATCATGTATTCTAATCATGTATTCTGATGATGTATTCTAATCATGTATTCTAATCATGTATTCTAATCATGTATTCTAATCCTGTATTCTAATCATGTATTCTAATCATGTATTCTAATCATGTATTCTAATCATGTATTCTAATCATGTATTCTGATGATGTATTCTAATCATGTATTCTAATCATGTATTCTAATCATGTATTCTAATCCTGTATTCTAATCATGTATTCTAATCATGTATTCTAATCATGTATTCTAATCATGTATTCTAATCATGTATTCTAATCATGTATTCTAATCATGTATTCTAATCATGTATTCTAATCCTGTATTCTAATCATGTATTCTAATCATGTATTCTGATGATATATTCTAATCATGTATTCTAATCATGTATTCTAATCATGTATTCTGATGATGTATTCTAATCATGTATTCTAATCATGTATTCTAATCATGTATTCTAATCATGTATTCTAATCATGTATTCTGATGATGTATTCTAATCATGTATTCTAATCATGTATTCTAATCATGTATTCTAATCATGTATTCTAATCATGTATTCTAATCATGTATTCTGATGATGTATTCTAATCATGTATTCTAATCATGTATTCTAATCATGTATTCTAATCATGTATTCTAATCATGTATTCTAATCATGTATTCTAATCATGTATTCTGATGATGTATTCTAATCATGTATTCTAATCATGTATTCTAATCATGTATTCTAATCATGTATTCTAATCATGTATTCTAATCATGTATTCTGATGATGTATTCTAATCATGTATTCTAATCATGTATTCTAATCATGTATTCTAATCATGTATTCTAATCATGTATTCTAATCATGTATTCTAATCATGTATTCTGATGATGTATTCTAATCATGTATTCTAATCATGTATTCTAATCATGTATTCTAATCATGTATTCTAATCCTGTATTCTAATCATGTATTCTAATCATGTATTCTGATGATATATTCTAATCATGTATTCTGATGATGTATTCTATATGTGTGTGGTCTTTGTGTAATGGTCTTTGTGTAATGGTCTTTGTGTAATGGTCTTTGTGTAATGGTCTTTGTGTAATGGTCTTTGTGTAATGGTCTTTGTGTAATGGTCTTTGTGTAATTCACTTTGTTATTCAACTTTGTGTAATGGTCTTTGTGTAATGGTCTTTGTGTAATGGTCTTTGTGTAATGGTCTTTGTGTAATGGTCTTTGTGTAATGGTCTTTGTGTAATGGTCTTTGTGTAATGGTCTTTGTGTAATGGTCTTTGTGTAATTCACTTTGTTATTCAACTTTGTGTAATGGTCTTTGTGTAATGGTCTTTGTGTAATGGTCTTTGTGTAATGGTCTTTGTGTAATGGTCTTTGTGTAATGGTCTTTGTGTAATGGTCTTTGTGTAATGGTCTTTGTGTAATTCACTTTGTTATTCAACTTTGTGTAATGGTCTTTGTGTAATGGTCTTTGTGTAATGGTCTTTGTGTAATGGTCTTTGTGTAATGGTCTTTGTGTAATGGTCTTTGTGTAATGGTCTTTGTGTAATTGCTGCTGGTCTTGTAGTGCAGGGTTCCTCTGTAAAAGACACCTCAGTAACAATAGGAATCCCTGATAAAATAAATATTGAATACAATACAAATATGACCAGACATGATAAAAAAACATTTATTGAACATTTTTTTCCAATACATGTTGGGTAGGTCTATGTTGGGTAGGTTCTATGTTGGGTAGGTCTTATGCTGGGTAGGTCTTATGTTGGGTAGGTCTTATGTTGGGTAGGTCTTATGTTGGGTAGGTCTATGTTGGGTAGGTCTTATGTTGGGTAGGTATTTTGTTGGGTAGGTATTTTGTAGGGTAGGTATTTTGTTGGGTAGGTCTATGTTGGGTAGATCTTATGTTGGGTAGGTCTTATGTTGGGTAGGTATTTTGTTGGGTAGGTCTATGTTGGGTAGGTCTTATGTTGGGTAGGTCTTATGTTGGGTAGGTCTATGTTGGGTAGGTCTATGTTGGGTAGGTCTTATGTTGGGTAGGTCTATGTTGTGTAGGTATATGTTGGGTAGGTCTATGTTGGGTAGGTCTATGTGGGGTAGGTCTATGTTGGGTAGGTCTATGTTGGGTAGGTCTATGTTGGGTAGGTCTCATGTTGGGTAGGTCTATGTTGGGTAGGTCTATGTTGGGTAGGTCTCATGTTGGGTAGGTCTATGTTGGGTAGGTCTATGTTGGGTATGTCTTATGTTGGGTAGGTCTATGTTGGGTAGGTCTATGTTGGGTAGGCCTTATGTTGGGTAGGTCTATGTTGGGTAGGTATTTTGTTGGGTAGGTATTTTGTTGGGTAGGTCTATGTTGGGTAGGTCTATGTTGTGTAGGTCTATGTTGTGTATGTCTTATGTTGGGTAGGTCTATGTTGGGTCGGTCTATGTTGGGTAGGTATTTTGTTGGGTAGGTATTTTGTTGGGTAGGTATTTTGTTGGGTAGATCTATGTTGGGTAGGTCTATGTTGGGTAGGTCTTATGTTGGGTAGGTCTTATGTTGGGTAGGTCTATGTTGGGTAGGTCTATGTTGGGTAGGTCTTATGTTGGGTAGGTCTTATGTTGGGTAGGTCTATGTTGGGTAGGTCTATGTTGGGTAGGTCTTATGTTGGGTAGGTATTTTGTTGGGTAGGTCTTAAGTTGGGTAGGTCTTAAGTTGGGTAGGTCTTAAGTTGGGTAGGTCTATGTTGGGTAGGTCTATGTAGGGTAGGTCTATGTAGGGTAGGTCTATGTTGGGTAGGTCTATGTTGGGTAGGTCTATGTTGGGTAGGTCTTATTGTACAACTGAACATCAACAGTCTCAATCGATAACAAACCCCGACAAATGAATCAGAAAACAGTAATCCACAACAGGAAAAACTAAAAACTAAGTAAAACTAATGAAACCTGGTTGCTTGTCAAGTTTCGATAACTACAGCATCTTTAAAGGATAAAAAGTATTGCTTAATTTCTATTGGTTGAGATGCATCCATAAAACAGAATGCTTAAGTCTTATTGGTCAAGAAGCAACTATAAGACAGAGTGCTTCATTTCTATTGGTCGAGATGCAGAATGCCAGCACCATAAAAAACGTACAAAATGTCTTCATGTGATTTAATGTGATTAACAAAAAACAAATGTTTATTCTTTTCCACCATACAATTATTACATCCAATGTTCTACCTAATCCATACCAAAGCAAAAGTTGATAAAAGTTAATTTCTTGGCATACAGTACAAACATTACATGTAGGATAACTGATTCTCTTAGCATTGTTAAAACATCATGTCCGACACCATTGGCCCAGTTGATTCACTCTAGGTTGATTTCATTGTTCACCGCTGCCCAGTGAGCAAAATTGGTTGAAACTATGTATTTTCAACTTCTTTTCAACCAAAAAAGATATACAGCATTTCCAACATCTTTTCAACCCCCCCAAAATGCGTATTTCCAACCTCTTTTGCTCCCCAGAGCGATTACTTGACTGTTATAGATGTTCCACATGGGTTCTTCCTTTTGTTTCCCATCAAGGGAACTTAGAAAGTGTTTTTGTGTTGCTGTATACCTTGGCGAGCTCCTTGCAGTGTCTCTATGGTGATCTGTAAAGATATTCCCACAGGGCTAGTCTGCTCTAGACTGTTCATTACCGGTTTTTACTGGTCTCGACTGGTCTTTACTGGTCTGGACTGGTCTTTACTGGTCTGGACTGGTCTTTACTGGTCTGGACTGGTCTTTTCTGGTCTGGACTGGTCTTTACAGGTCTTTACTGGTCTGGACCCCACAGCCTGGTTCCTCTCTAGGTTTCTTCCTAGGTTTTGGCCTTTCTAGGGAGTTTTTCCTAACCACCGTGCTTCTACACCTGCATTGCTTGCTGTTTGGGGGTTTTAGGCTGGGTTTCTGTACAGCACTTTGAGATATCAGCTGATGTACGAAGGGCTCTATAAATACATTTGGACTGGTCTTTACTGGTCTGGACTGGTCTTTACTGGTCTGGTCTTGTCTGGATTGGTCTGGACTGGTCTTTACTCGTTTGGTTTTACTGGTTTGGACTGGTCTTTACTGGTCTGGGCGGGTCAGGACTGGACTGATATGGACTGGTCAGGGCTGGACTGATATGGACTGGGCAGGCCTGGACTGGTATGGACTGGTCTTGGCTGGATGTGACTTTTGGTTGTTGTGGCGTCGAACCAGCCTTACCTTCCTCCTCCTTACACCAACTGTAGAGAAAGAGATGGACAGAAGAAAAGTTACAGAACAGGAAGAAGAGATGGAAAGGAAAAATAAGAGTATAACAGAAAAATAAATGTAAAGAGAGAGACAAAAGAGAGAAACAGAGACAGAGATAGAGAGGTAGAGACCACCAGTATGAATCACAGGTTAGGGTTTTCCAACAGATATTTGGTTGGTAGACTTAGGGACTGTCTGTATATTGTTGAGTTGGTGACTGTCTGCATATTGTTGAGTTGGTGACTTAGTGACTGTCTGCATATTGTTGAGTTGGTGACTGTCTGTATATTGTTGAGTTGGTGACTGTCTGCATATTGTTGAGTTGGTGACTTGGTGACTGTCTGCATATTGATGAGTTGGTGACTTAGTGACTGTCTGCATATTGTTGAGTTGGTGACTGTCTGTATATTGTTGAGTTGGTGACTTGGTGACTGTCTGCATATTGATGAGTTGGTGACTGTCTGCATATTGTTGAGTTGGTGACTGTCTGCATATTGTTGAGTTGGTGACTTGGTGACTGTCTGCATATTGTTGAGTTGGTGACTGTCTGCATATTGTTGAGTTGGTGACTGTCTGCATATTGTTGAGTTGGTGACTTGGTGACTGTCTGCATATTGTTGAGTTGGTGACTGTCTGCATATTGTTGAGTTGGTGACTTGGTGACTGTCTGCATATTGTTGAGTTGGTGACTGTCTGCATATTGATGAGTTGGTGACTTAGGGACTGTCTGCATATTGTTGAGTTGGTGACTGTCTGTATATTGTTGAGTTGGTGACTTGGTGACTGTCTGCATATTGTTGAGTTGGTGACTGTCTGCATATTGTTGAGTTGGTGACTGTCTGCATATTGTTGAGTTGGTGACTTAGTGACTGTCTGCATATTGTTGAGTTGGTGACTGTCTGCATATTGTTGAGTTGGTGACTGTCTGCATATTGTTGAGTTGGTGACTTAGGGACTGTCTGCATATTGTTGAGTTGGTGACTTGGTGACTGTCTGCATATTGATGAGTTGGTGACTTAGTGACTGTCTGCATATTGATGAGTTGGTGACTTAATGACTGTCTGCATATTGTTGAGTTGGTGACTGTCTGCATATTGTTGAGTTGGTGACTGTCTGTATATTGTTGAGTTGGTGACTGTCTGCATATTGTTGAGTTGGTGACTGTCTGCATATTGTTGAGTTGGTGACTGTCTGCATATTGATGAGTTGGTGACTTGGTGACTGTCTGCATATTGTTGAGTTGGTGACTGTCTGCATATTGTTGAGTTGGTGACTGTCTGCATATTGTTGAGTTGGTGACTGTCTGCATATCGTTGAGTTGGTGACTGTCTGCATATTGATGAGTTGGTGACTTAGTGACTGTCTGCATATTGATGAGTTGGTGACTGTCTGTATATTGTTGAGTTGGTGACTGTCTGCATATTGTTGAGTTTGTGACTGTCTGCATATTGTTGAGTTGGTGACTTGGTGACTGTCTGCATATTGTTGAGTTGGTGACTGTCTGCATATTGTTGAGTTGGTGACTGTCTGCATATTGTTGAGTTGGTGACTTGGTGACTGTCTGCATATTGTTGAGTTGGTGACTGTCTGCATATTGTTGAGTTGGTGACTGTCTGCATATTGTTGAGTTGGTGACTGTCTGCATATTGTTGAGTTGGTGACTTGGTGACTGTCTGCATATTGTTGAGTTGGTGACTGTCTGCATATTGTTGAGTTGGTGACTTGGTGACTGTCTGCATATTGTTGAGTTGGTGACTGTCTGCATATTGTTGAGTTTGTGACTTAATGACTGTCTGCATATTGTTGAGTTGGTGACTGTCTGCATATTGTTGAGTTGGTGACTGTCTGCATATTGATGAGTTGGTGACTTAGTGACTGTCTGCATATTGATGAGTTGGTGACTGTCTGTATATTGTTGAGTTGGTGACTGTCTGCATATTGTTGAGTTTGTGACTTAATGACTGTCTGCATATTGTTGAGTTGGTGACTGTCTGCATATTGTTGAGTTGGTGACTGTCTGTATATTGTTGAGTTGGTGACTGTCTGCATATTGTTGAGTTGGTGACTTGGTGACTGTCTGCATATTGTTGAGTTGGTGACTGTCTGCATATTGTTGAGTTGATGACTTGGTGACTGTCTGCATATTGTTGAGTTGGTGACTGTCTGTATATTGTTGAGTTGGTGACTGTCTGCATATTGTTGAGTTGGTGACTGTCTGTATATTGTTGAGTTGGTGACTGTCTGCATATTGTTGAGTTGGTGACTTGGTGACTGCATAGTGTCTTACAGTGCTGACAACAATCATTTGGCAGCTTGTTTTGATCATCAGTGTTACGTAGGGCTGTTGACGAACCTGTTGCTGAATGAGTTGTAATTTCACTGATGTGTGGTGTGTGAATGTGTGTGTCTTGTCATGTCTCTGTAGTTACCAGGAGCTCTTTTGGCAGGGGCCCCTATACCACCTCCACCTGTAGAGAGAGAGAGAGAGGTAACAAACCATCACTCAAATAGAACATGCAGCCTAACACAATCTATACCTTTTGCAAGTACCCAATGCAAGAACGCAAGACACTTTGTAAAATGGCTTTCCTGACACCTTTCTGTGTTACAAAATACGCATATTTCTGAAGCAAAAGCAATTAGCAACGCTATGCAGGGAGGATATCCTTCCTAACGGTTATTGTGTGCATGCTTGTATGTTGTTTAAATTAGGGGAAAGTGCTTAACAGAGACAACTTGTCTTCAGGTCTGAAAATCTTGATTAGGACTTCAACTTGAAAGATTGTAGGTTCTGACCTTGGATTAGTTTGGTGATCCTCTCTGACTCTTGGTCGATCATTTCCGGGTTGCCATGGATGGTGGTGATCTTAGAGAATTCTGGGCCTGTGGGAGGAAACTGGAGCTGTTAGACACAAAATGGCGGATGCATGGATCCACAGATACTGTTTCACACTGTAGAACACAGCTCCCTCGACCCTGGTCCCGTACCCTCGACCCTCGACCCTGGTCCCGTACCCTCGACCCTGGTCCCGTACCCTCGACCATGTTCCCGTACCCGCGACCCTGGTCCCGTACCCGCGACCCTGGACCCGTACCCGTGACCCTGGACCCGCTACCCTGGACCCGCGACCCTGGACCCGTACCCGTGACCCTGGACCCGCGACCCTGGACCCGTACCCATGACCCTGGACCCGCGACCCTGGACCCGTACCCGTGACCCTGGACCCGCGACCCTGGACCCGCGACCCTGGACCCGTACCCGCGACCCTGGACCCGTACCCGAGACCCTGGACCCGTACCCGCGACCCTGGACCCGCGACCCTGGTCCCGTACCCGCGACCCTGGTCCCGCGACCCTGGACCCGTACCCGCGACCCTGGACCCCGGACCCGTACCCGCGACCCTTGACCCTGGACCCGTAGCCGCGACTCTGGTCCCGCGACCCTGGACCCGTACCCGCGACCCTGGACCCGCGACCCTGGATCCGTACCCGAGACCCTGGACCCGCGACCCTGGATCCGTACCCAAGACCCTGGACCCGCGACCCTGGATCCGAGACCCTGGACCCGTACCCGCGACCCTGGACCCTGGTCCGCGACCCTGGACCCGCACCCACGACCCTGGACCCGCGACCCTGGACCCGCGACCTTGGACCCGCGACCCTGGACCCGCGACCCTGGAACCGCACCCGCGACCCTGGACCCGCGACCTTGGACCCGCGACCTTGGACCCGCGACCCTGGACCCGCGACCCTGGACCCGCGACCCTGGTCCTGTACCCTCGACCCTGGTCCTGTACCCTCGACCCTGGTCCTCTACCCTCGACCCTGGTAGTTGTTGGTAAAAATAACTCCACCTAACAATCCAACATGGAACCTGATCCCATTTTGGTTCCACCTGTTTTCTACTTTCTTCAGCTCTGCAACACTGAAGGATTTTGGGGATATCGGTGTTCTCCGAATCAGGGGAGATTGTACTGAGCATTAACAGCAAGATACTCTGTCTAGAGAGAAGAGAGTTCATTTAAGGTGGCCCTACCCTCAATGATGTGAGGCTCCATGATCTTGGTGACCGTTGTGTGTCCGGTTCCACCTTAAGAACAGCAGCAGAGAGGAGTGGAGGGATGTCGTAGTCATTTAACAACTCATACTGACCAGAGACAGACTGACAAACACAGTACACACCCGGCTATGCCTCCTACTTCACCACCACTAACACACAGACACACACATCTCGATGCACGCACAAACACTTCACCTTTACAGAAGTGGACCAATCCATTCACAATTCACACTGGGCACCATAACCCATCAGTGCAGACAGACAGACTGACAGATGATGGACAGACACATACCCACAAACCACCATGTTTCACATTCATATGTGTTCTCTCTCAAACTACTGGACAAAACAGAATATGAACAACAACAGAACATGGACTACGACAGAACATGGACTACGACAGAACATGGACTACGACAGAACATGGACTACGACAAAACATGGACTACGACATAACATGGCCTACAACAGAACATGGCCTACAACAGAACATGGCCTACAACAGAACATGGCCTACAACAGAACATGGCCTACAACAGAACATGGACTACAACAGAACATGGACTACAACAGAACATGGACTACAACAGAACATGGACTACAACAGAACATGGACTACAACAGAACATGGACTACAACAGAACATGGGACTACTACAGAATATGGACTATAACAGAATATGGACTACAACAGAACATGGACTACAACAGAATATGGACTACGACAGAACATGGACTACAACAGAATATGGACTACAACAGAACATGGGACTACTACAGAATATGGACTACAGCAGAATATGGACTACAACAGAACATGGACTACAACAGAATATGGACTACGACAGAACATGGACTACAACAGAATATGGACTACAACAGAACAAGGACTACAACAGGACATGGACTACAACAGAACATGGACTACGACAGAACATGGGACTACAACAGAATATGGACTACAACAGAATATGGACTACAACAGAATATGGACTACAACAGAATATGGACTACAACAGAATATGGACTACAACAGAACATGGGACTACAACAGAACATGGGACTACTACAGAATATGGACTATAACAGAATATGGACTACAACAGAACATGGGACTACTACAGAATATGGACTACAGCAGAATATGGACTACAACAGAACATGGACTACAACAGAACATGGACTACAACAGAACATGGACTACAACAGAACATGGGACTACTACAGAATATGGACTACAACAGAATATGGGCTACAAAAGAACATGGGACTACAACAGAACATGAACTACAACAGAACATGGACTACAACAGGTCCTGGGACTACAACAGAACATGGACTACGACAGAATATGGACTACAACATTCTGATGTTGGAAAATAGAGCTTTGATAAATTATTTGTTTCGTGTCTTTTGGGCCAATAGCATGTCTGTGTAGACATGGATGGAATCCCATTTGGCATAGGACTTTTGTCAAAAAGGGGTAGACAGTGTTTGAGATATAAGTTTGAGATGGGGTTTTTGGGGGAAAGTGATTTCGTGAAGCCCGTGCTGGTTGAAAAATATGTTGTGTGGCGAGGTCCTCAGACAATTGAATGGAATGGTTTCGCCGTGAAGCCTTTTTGAAATCTGACAATGCTGTTAGATTAACAAGAAGCTAAGCTTTTAAATGATATAAGGCACTCGTATGTTCATGAATGTTTAATATTACGATTATTTATTCATACTGCACTCTGTGTCCCGCTAGCGGGACACCTAGCCTGAATATCAACTTTTAAAAGTGAGATTTTCACTGGGCAGTCCTTTGTGAATAAGTCTTCTGCTCTTAGCTTCAGAGAGATTATACATTACCCTGAATCGTCCAGGCTGGTGACACATGCAGGTCACCTCACAGCCAGTACACAGCGCAGAGAATTACCATCCATCTTTTTATGTCTTTACTTTGGATTGGGTTTACTGCTTTGTTGTCAGGGTTTAGGATCCATACGGATATCTGATTCGTCCAATAGTGTTATATAATATACGGTTCAATTGTAGGTGTGTGAATCAAATCAAATCAAATCCAATTTTATTTGTCACATACACATGGTTAGCAGATGTTAATGCGAATATTGCAAAATGCTTGTGCTTCTAGTTCCGACAATGCAGTAATAACCAACGAGTAATCTAACTAACAATTCCAAAACTACTACCTTATACACATGTAAATGGATAAAGAATATGTACATAAAGATATATGAATGAGTGATGGTACAGAGTGGCATAGTTTAAATTGGCTAGTGATACATGTATTACATAAAGATGCAGTGGATGATATAGAGTACAGTATATACGTATAGATATGAGATGAATAATGTAGGGTATGTAAACATTATATTAGGCAGCATTGTTTAAAGTGGCTAGTGATATATTTTACATCATTTCCCATCAATTCCCATTATTAAAGTGGCTGGAGTTGAGTCAGTGTGTTGGCAGCAGCCACTCAATGTTAGTGTGTGAGTGTTATTAATGGTACTTTGGAGCATTTTGAGGTCAATAATAACAATAATAACAATAATAACAATAATAATAATAACAACAATAATAACAACAACAATAATAATAATAATAATAATAACAATAATAATAATAACAATAATAATAATAACAATAATAACAACAATAATAATAACAATAATAATAGTAACAATAATAATAGTAACAATAATAATAACAATAATAATAATAATAACAATAATAATAACAATAATAATAATAATAACAACAATAATAACAATAATAATAATAACAACAATAATAATAACAATAATAATAATAATAACAACAATAATAACAATAATAATAATAACAACAATAATAATAACAATAATAATAATAACAACAATAATAATAATAAGCTTATAACTTTTATTTCCATCTAAATTTGTTTCCATATAAATTATTTTCCCGGCTGAATATTCACAGTCCTCAAAAAACGAACGTTGCCAGACAGTTTCCATATTATGGGATGCACAGAGAGAGGGCGATAGGAAAGCATCCATGTTGGATGATGTGTACGTACGGTCGTCAGTCGTTTGTTTGTTTACGTCTCCGACAGACTAACCTCCCTCTGCGAGGTTCTTGATCTCCTCCTCCACCCTCCACCCTCCTCCTCCTACACCCGATTCAACTTGTCAACTAATTATCAAGCTCTTGATCAAAGAGGGTGGATATATAGAAAACGGTCCGTTTCGGTCTGCTTATAAAACCCACTAGTTGATGTCTGCTCCCACGCGGAGGTTTAAGAGATATCAGTTTGCACGGACAGTACCTCAATGCACTGCACCTGCCAATTCTTAAAGTACTTACAAGAAAACAAGAAACACATTGTTGATGGATTGAAAGTAATCCAACATTAGTATTTGGGAACAGAAGGGGCTTCACCAACAGATTTCAGGATTTCAACGTAACGTAGCACATACTCGTCGTGATCAGATTACACCAACGTGTCACATACAACATGACTAGGCTACGTGCATGTATGTAAAGCTCCATCAACAACTGATCAACATGTTACAAAGCTATATGGCCAATATTAGGAGTAGATGCCTTTTTTCCATTGAAAAGCCTTTGCATGTTTGCCATTAAATATTATTCAACTATATATATATATATATATATATATATATATATATATATATATATATATATATATATATATATATATATATATATATATATATATATATATATATATATATATATATATATGTATATATATATATATATATATATATATAGACACGGAAACAATCACCCACCAAACCAACAGTGAAACCCAGGCTACCTAAGTGTGATTCTCAATCAGAGACAACTAATGACACCTGCCTCTGATTGAGAACCATACAAGGCCGAACACAGAAAACCAACCTAGAAACACAAAACATAGAATGCCCACCCCAACTCACGTCCTGACCAACTAAAACAAACAAATAACACAAGAACTAGGGTCAGAACGTGACATGTAGAATGTTAACGTACATTGACATCTATAGAATGTTAACATAAGGTTGACGTCTATAGAATGTTAACATAACGTAGACGTCTATAGAATGTTAACGCACTTCTACATTCTATAGATGTCAAAGTATGTTAACATTCTATAGACGTCTATAGACGTTAAATTCATTGATGTCTACAGAATGTTAACGTATATTGACGTCTATAGAATGTTAACGTACATTGACGTCTATACCTTATATTGTTTAAAGATGTCCATACATTGATACAGATGCCGTATCTTAATTTGAGCCAGTTTGCTACAGCAGGAAAATAAAGGTGCAGGAACAGGAAATGTAAATCGTTATGTGGATAATAATTCACGGTCATTTTTTTTTAACGGTAAATCAAGTCTGAAATATTAAAGTGGAAATAACAAACGTTAGAAGCGTTTTTAAACCTCCAATACACCACCTTCGCACAGCAGGATGATCAAATTAAGAAACAGCATCTGTATACATTTGTTTCCGGTTCCGGGTTGGAGCGAGCGGTCGCATCTACACTTCGGTCCGCAGGTAGTATAACTTTTCATTACATTTTCATTACATTTCATTATAGTACAACGGTTTGATTTGTCTAATCTTAGCAATTCCTTCTTAGCTAGCTACATAGCCGTCTTTGTATCAAAGATAATTGCGTAATTATCGTATTTCGTCATCCTAACGTAGTCTACACTGCTATGTGCCCAGCAGCTAGCTAATCGTCCACCGTCTACCAGCACTGTAGAAACTATTACACTCAACTGAACGACTCGATTAGTGTAGTGTTAGCTAGCTACATAGTTGTCTTTGCTGTCTTCGTATCCAAGATAATTGTGTAGTTTAGAGTGTGTAGACTTAGAGTGATTATCTTAATTTACCGAGGTTAGCTAGCCAGCCATTTGTCGTCCGTAACGTAGGAGATACTGCTAGCTAGCTAGCCAACAGCTAGCCAACGTCTACCGAATAAGAACTTCAACAACCCGGTCAACATTCCGCTTCGCTCCACAGGTAGTATCACATTTTCATTTCACTTCATTACAGTACAACGGTTTGATTTGTTTGATCGTAGCTAGCTAGCTACATAGCCGTCTTTGTATCTAAGACAATTGTGTAGTCTAGAGCGATTTTCTAGGTTAGCTAGCCAGCTATTGTCGTTCTTTTAACGTAACGTAACGTAATCAACACTGCTAGCTAGCCGGCTAGCCCCCGAATAGCAGCACTGTAGAAACTATTACACTCGACGGAACGACTTGATTAGTGTAGTGTCAACAACACAGCCACTGCCTGCTAGCCTACAAAGTCAACAACGCAGCCACTGCCAGCTAGCCTACTCCAGCAGTACTGTATCATTTCAATCATTTTAGTCAATAAGATTCTTGCTACGTAAGCTTAACTTTCTGATCATTCGAGACGTGTAGTCCACTTGTCATTCCAATCTCCTTTGCATTAGCGTAGCCTCTTCTGTAGCCTGTCAACTATGTGTCTATCTATCCCTGTTCTCTCCTCTCTGCACAGACCATACAAACGCTCCACACCGCATGGCCGCGGCCACCCTAATCTGGTGGTCCCTGCGCGCACGACCCACGTGGAGTTCCAGGTCTCCGGTAGCCTCTGGAACTGCCGATCTGCGGCCAACAAGGCAGAGTTCATCTCAGCCTATGCCTCCCTCCAGTCCCTCGACCTCTTGGCACTGACGGAAACATGGATCACCACAGATAACACTGCTACTCCTACTGCTCTCTCTTCGTCCGCCCACGTGTTCTCGCACACCCCGAGAGCTTCTGGTCAGCGGGGTGGTGGCACCGGGATCCTCATCTCTCCCAAGTGGTCATTCTCTCTTTCTCCCCTTACCCATCTGTCTATCGCCTCCTTTGAATTCCATGCTGTCACAGTTACCAGCCCTTTCAAGCTTAACATCCTTATCATTTATCGCCCTCCAGGTTCCCTCGGAGAGTTCATCAATGAGCTTGATGCCTTGATAAGCTCCTTTCCTGAGGACGGCTCACCTCTCACAGTCCTGGGCGACTTTAACCTCCCCACGTCTACCTTTGACTCATTCCTCTCTGCCTCCTTCTTTCCACTCCTCTCCTCTTTTGACCTCACCCTCTCACCTTCCCCCCTACTCACAAGGCAGGCAATACGCTCGACCTCATCTTTACTAGATGCTGTTCTTCCACTAACCTCATTGCAACTCCCCTCCAAGTCTCCGACCACTACCTTGTATCCTTTTCCCTCTCGCTCTCTTCCAACACTTCCCACACTGCCCCTACTCGGATGGTATCGCGCCGTCCCAACCTTCGCTCTCTCTCCCCCGCTACTCTCTCCTCTTCCATCCTATCATCTCTTCCCTCTGCTCATACCTTCTCCAACCTATCTCCTGATTCTGCCTCCTCAACCCTCCTCTCTTCCCTTTCTGCATCCTTTTACTCTCTATGTCCCCTATCCTCCAGGCCGGCTCGGTCCTCCCCTCCCGCTCCGTGGCTCGACGACTCATTGCGAGCTCACAGAAGAGTGCTCCGAGCAGCCGAGCGGAAATGGAGGAAAACTCGCCTCCCTGCGGACCTGGCATCCTTTCACTCCCTCCTCTCTACATTTTCCTCCTCTGTCTCTGCTGCTAAAGCCACTTTCTACCACTCTAAATTCCAAGCATCTGCCTCTAACCCTAGGAAGCTCTTTGCCACCTTCTCCTCCCTCCTGAATCCTCCTCCCTCCTGAATCCTCCTCCCCCTCCCCCCCTCCTCCCTCTCTGCAGATGACTTCGTCAACCATTTTGAAAAGAAGGTCGACGACATCCGATCCTCGTTTGCTAAGTCAAACGACACCGCTGGTTCTGCTCACACTGCCCTACCCTGTGCTCTGACCTCTTTCTCCCCTCTCTCTCCAGATGAAATCTCGCTTCTTGTGACGGCCGGCCGCCCAACAACCTGCCCGCTTGACCCTATCCCCTCCTCTCTTCTCCAGACCATTTCCGGAGACCTTCTCCCTTACCTCACCTCGCTCATCACCTCATCCCTGACCGCTGGCTACGTCCCTTCCGTCTTCAAGAGAGCGAGAGTTGCACCCCTTCTGAAAAAACCTCGATCCCTCCGATGTCAACAACTACAGACCAGTATCCCTTCTTTCTTTTCTCTCCAAAACTCTTGAACGTGCCGTCCTTGGCCAGCTCTCCCGCTATCTCTCTCAGAATGACCTTCTTGATCCAAATCAGTCAGGTTTCAAGACTAGTCATTCAACTGAGACTGCTCTTCTCTGTATCACGGAGGCGCTCCGCACTGCTAAAGCTAACTCTCTCTCCTCTGCTCTCATCCTTCTAGACCTATCGGCTGCCTTCGATACTGTGAACCATCAGATCCTCCTCTCCACCCTCTCCGAGTTGGGCATCTCCGGCGCGGCCCACGCTTGGATTGCGTCCTACCTGACCGGTCGCTCCTACCAGGTGGCGTGGCGAGAATCTGTCTCCTCGCCACGCGCTCTCACCACTGGTGTCCCCCAGGGCTCTGTTCTAGGCCCTCTCCTATTCTCGCTATACACCAAGTCACTTGGCTCTGTCATAACCTCACATGGTCTCTCCTATCATTGCTATGCAGACGACACACAATTAATCTTCTCCTTTCCCCCTTCTGATGACCAGGTGGCGAATCGCATCTCTGCATGTCTGGCAGACATATCAGTGTGGATGACGGATCACCACCTCAAGCTGAACCTCGGCAAGACGGAGCTGCTCTTCCTCCCGGGGAAGGACTGCCCGTTCCATGATCTCGCCATCACGGTTGACAACTCCATTGTGTCCTCCTCCCAGAGCGCTAAGAACCTTGGCGTGATCCTGGACAACACCCTGTCGTTCTCAACTAACATCAAGGCGGTGGCCCGTTCCTGTAGGTTCATGCTCTACAACATCCGCAGAGTACGACCCTGCCTCACACAGGAAGCGGCGCAGGTCCTAATCCAGGCACTTGTCATCTCCCGTCTGGATTACTGCAACTCGCTGTTGGCTTGGCTCCCTGCCTGTGCCATTAAACCCCTACAACTCATCCAGAACGCCGCAGCCCGTCTGGTGTTCAACCTTCCCAAGTTCTCTCACGTCACCCCGCTCCTCCGCTCTCTCCACTGGCTTCCAGTTGAAGCTCGCATCCGCTACAAGACCATGGTGCTTGCCTACGGAGCTGTGAGGGGAACGGCACCGCAGTACCTCCAGGCTCTGATCAGGCCCTACACCCAAACAAGGGCACTGCGTTCATCCACCTCTGGCCTGCTCGCCTCCCTACCACTAAGGAAGTACAGTTCCCGCTCAGCCCAGTCAAAACTGTACGCTGCTCTGGCCCCCCAATGGTGGAACAAACTCCCTCACGACGCCAGGACAGCGGAGTCAATCACCACCTTCCGGAGACACCTGAAACCCCACCTCTTCAAGGAATACCTAGGATAGGATAAAGTAATCCTTCTCACCCCCCCTTAAATGATTTAGATGCACTATTGTAAAGTGGCTGTTCCACTGGATGACAGAAGGTGAATTCACCAATTTGTAAGTCGCTCTGGATAAGAGCGTCTGCTAAATGACTTAAATGTAAATGTTATAAATAAATATAAATAGATTGAAATAAATATAACACTATGGATTATTTCTTGAAGGACTAAAGATCTTTACTGACCTTCCTCAAGCATCTGGTTGATGTCTCCTTCAGTCTTCAGCCTTCCATCGGAGGAACCACGGGGAGCTGTGTGAGAGGATAGAGAGGAATTATTTATGTCTCCCACTGTAATCTAACTCAACCCGGCAGCAGGTCAATGTAATATTTACATTCAACTATCCTCAATGTGACGTCTGAGAGCTGTGAGTCCTGACCCACAAATTGACCAACCCAAGCCTTAGCCACGGCCTTGCTGTGAGCCAATGTTCCAGATCCAACATTTTGGAAACATGGGAACTTACTCTCAATAACTCTAGTGACCTTTGTGATGGAAGGCACTCCTTCGATGACCCTGGTAACCTTGGTAATGCTTGGTTCTCCCTCGATGACCCTGGTAACCTTGTTGAAGGCAGGCTCACCCTCGACGACTCTTGTAACCTTGGTGATAGCGGGTTTGCCCTGGACAACTCTTGTAACCTTGGTGATAGCGGGTTCGCCCTCGATGACCCTGGTAACCTTGGTGATAGCGGGTTCGCCCTCGACAACTCTGGTAACCTTGGTGATAGCGGGTTCGCCCTCGATGACCCTGGTAACCTTGGTGATGGATGGTACTCCCTCGATGCGTCTCGTAACCTTGGTGACGGACGGTACTCCCTCGATGCGTCTCGTAACCTTGGTGAGGGTCGGCTCTCCTTTGATCACTCTGGTCACCTTGGTGATTTCAGGCACTGGAGAGGAAGAAGGATGGATTAAATCCTCAGCATCTGAAGGGTCTATAACCCCAGCAAAGATACATTGGAAATGTGAGGAATGTACTGATTAAAAACCAACCATTTATCAATACAAAAGGTTGATAAAGAACGGTATGAGTGAGAACCCACTGCTAAAACTAGCCTTCAATCATGGACTACCGCATTTCTGGAGTGAAGAGGCACTATTTTATATCCCTGTCGATATTCAGTGTTGCAGCATAAGTCAGTTTCTATTAGAGCCTTGAACAGCTGAAGGCTGACAGATCTGAGATCAGATCAACCCACAGAGAAAGCTGGAATTAGAACACAATAAAGAGAAACAAACCCACAGAGATAGCTGGAATTAGAACACAATAAAGGGAAGGACGACCCACAGAGATGGCTGGAATTAGAACACATTAAAGGGAAGGACAGCCCACAGAGATAGCTGGAATCAGAACACAATACATAAATGGACAACCCACAGAGATATCAGAACACAATACAGAGATGGACAACCCACAGAGATATCAGAACACAATACAGAGATGGACGACCCACAGAGATATCAGAACACAATACAGAGATGGACAACCCACAGAGATATCAGAACACAATACAGAGATGGACAACCCACAGAGATATCAGAACACAATACAGAGATGGACAACCCACAGAGATATCAGAACACAATAAAGGGAAGGACGACCCACAGAGATATCAGAACACAATACAGAGATGGACAACCCACAGAGATATCAGAACACAATACAGAGATGGACAACCCACAGAGATATCAGAACACAATAAAGGGAAGGACGACCCACAGAGATATCAGAACACAATACAGAGATGGACAACCCACAGAGATATCAGAACACAATACAGAGATGGACAACCCACAGAGATATCAGAACACAATACAGAGATGGACAACCCACAGAGATATCAGAACACAATACAGAGATGGACAACCCACAGAGATATCAGAACACAATACAGAGATGGACAACCCACAGAGATATCAGAATACAATACAGAGATGGACAACCCACAGAGATATCAGAACACAATACAGAGATGGACAACCTACAGAGATATCAGAACACAATACAGAGATGGACGACCCACAGAGATATCAGAACACAATACAGAGATGGACAACCCACAAAGATATCAGAACACAATACAGAGATGGACAACACACAGAGATATCAGAACACAATAAAGGGAAGGACAACCCACAGAGATATCAGAACACAATACAGAGATGGACAACCCACAGAGATATCAGAACACAATACAGAGATGGACAACCCACAGAGATATTAGAACACAATAAAGGGAAGGACGACCCACAGAGATATCAGAACACAATACAGAGATGGACAACCCACAGAGATATCAGAACACAATACAGAGATGGACAACCCACAGAGATATCAGAACACAATACAGAGATGGACAACCCACAGAGATATCAGAACACAATACAGAGATGGACAACCCACAGAGATATCAGAACACAATACAGAGATGGACAACCCACAGAGATATCAGAACACAATACAGAGATGGACAACCCACAGAGATATCAGAACACAATACAGAGATGGACAACCCACAGAGATATCAGAACACAATACAGAGATGGACAACCCACAGAGATATCAGAACACAATACAGAGATGGACAACCCACAGAGATATCAGAACACAATACAGAGATGGACAACCCACAGCTGGAATCAGAACACAATACAGAGATGGACAACCCACAGAGATATCAGAACACAATACAGAGATGGACAACCCACAGAGATATCAGAACACAATACAAAGATGGACAACCCACAGAGATATCAGAACACAATACAGAGATGGACAACCCACAGAGATATCAGAACACAATACAGAGATGGACAACCCACAGAGATATCAGAACACAATACAGAGATGGACAACCCACAGAGATATCAGAATACACCTTTCAGATACATAGACCTCTACAAACCTCAGCTGTCTGAAAGGCTCTCAACCAGATGGAAAACCACAGCCAGAGTTCTCTGGGTTACATTTGAAATAAGTACTTGGAACCATCTGGAGTCAATCAAGATTATTTATTTTATTTAACTAGGCAAGTCAGTTAAGAACAAATTCTTATTTTCAATGACGGCCTAGGAACAGTGGGTTAACTGCCTGTTCAGGGGCAGAACGACAGATTTTGTACCTTGTCAGCTCGGGGATGTGAACTTGCAACCTTTTGGTTACTAGTACAGGGCTCTAACCACTAGGCTACACTGCCTAGTGGTTGGGTTCTGATGGGATACGACAGTTGAACTAAGCTCATGAAGCATTTCTAAGTTATATTCTTCAAGAATCAATGGGCAACACTGTATACCATTATTTGACTATTCCAAAAATGTATGCAGCAATTGCAGATTGCCCCTTTAACGGGAGGCAGGCGATCCCTCTTACTTCCTAAATAGCCTACACCAAACTAGTTATCCACACATTGCTGTTTCCTAATACAGCGGGCCAGGCTCTCGTTGGATTGGGCTCAGACCCAAAAGGACAGATACTGGCCTGGACTCTCCTTCTCTACTTACGATACAGTGGCAGCTCAATTACCTCATCAACAAGAGACCAATTACCTCATCAACAAGAGACCACTTAGGCTACATTATCAACAGGAGGTCAACATTCCACATGGGACGGACGGAGGTCAACATGGAAGATAGACAGCGGTAGTTTATCAGAGCAACCACTTGTCCGACACTTGAGCCATTATGCCAAGAGATCCGAACCCCTTGACAAAGTTGCCAGATCGCTACAGTAACATACAAGACTGCCGTAGGACCCCCCCCCGCTGAATTTCAGAAATGTGTTACTCTGCTAGAACATCGACCATAAATAACGAGATTATATTATATTAAACTTAAACATCTGTTTACCTGAATCCACGTGTGATTCCGCTTGGACGTGAGTTGTTGTGGTGATTGTCCTCTCTGCAAAACAAACGAACAAAGGCTGGTATTACGTCGAAGTTCAGAACAATCGACGACGATGATGATGAAGACGGTAAGGATGAACTTACTGATGAAGGTGAGGGGGATTTTGGTATAGGAGAATCCAGAGACGTACTAAAACACAACAACACATGAGAGGTTGGGGGTAAGGTGAGACAGAAGTTAAATATATATGACTGAAGATATGGCCAGACAATAAAACACACACCTACCTTGATCTGGATGTACTTGATGAGTTTCTTCAGCAGCACCAGCAGGGACTCGCGACCCACAGGCAGGTCTGGAGATCACAGATACATGGTTACACACACACACACACACACACACACACACACACACACACACACACACACACACACACACACACACACACACACACACACACACACACACACACACACACACACACACACACACACACACACACACACACACACAACTCACCCCCAGGGTAAAGGATGTTCTTTACTACGTGAATCACTCCGTTGGTGGCCATCAGATCAATGTCTGGCACGTCCAGCGAGTTCACCTGGATGGACTTGTTCACCTGTCGTTGAAAACACAGTCATAACCGTGTTATAACTAACGCTATAACTATAGGATTACCAATAATAGACATGATGGAGTTGTGCACCTGTCATAACAAGGGTCCTAAGAGTTATAACCAGTTATAACCATTGTTATTAATGTAACCAATAGTAATAGGATGGGGTGCAGTATACATGGAGAGAGTTGTGCACCTGTGAGTGCTGATAACATGATTACTTAATAATAATTATAATATTCAAATGAACTCCAAAAACCCTAAAACATGATCTATGCACTAACAGCGTTTTCCAGCCAACACAGAACTGCAGCTCTGTTGGCTGTTTGTACTCCAACATTGTCATTGGTCAAGTTGTCATTGATCAAGTTGTCATTGATTAAGCTGTCCTTGATCAAGTAGTCATTGATCAAGCTGTCATTGATCAAGCTGTCCTTGATCAAGTTGTCCTTGATCAAGTTGTCATTGATCAAGCTGTCATTGATCAAGCAGTCATTGATCAAGCTGTCATTGATCAAGCAGTCATTGATCAAGCTGTCATTGATCAAGCAGTCATTGATCAAGCAGTCATTGATCAAGCTGTCATTGATCAAGTTTCACTTGGGAGATGAAACAGCAACAAGGATATATGATGATAACAGCAGTGGACACACAGTCAAAATGATTCCCTCACTAATAACACCAGGACATAATGATTCCCTCAGTAATAACATCAGGCCATAATGATTCCCTCACTAATAACACCAGGACATAATGATTCCCTCACTAATAACATCAGGACATAATGATTCCCTCACTAATAACATCAGGACATAATGATTCCCTCACTAATAACACCAGGACATAATGATTCCCTCACCAGGACATAATGATTCCCTCACCAGGACATAATGATTCCCTCACCAGGACATAATGATTCCCTCACTAATAACATCAGGACATAATGATGTTTGTGTGTTAAAGAATTGAATTAACTGTCTCCTAAGAGTCCACATTAAAAAGGTGAAAAGTGAAGACATGAAACTCTCACAGATGGCAATTCCAGATGGCAATTCCAGATGGCATGTTCCTCCCATTGTTGGAGGTTTTGGAACTGTAACTTCCTGTGCCGCCAGGGAAACTAACTTCCTGTAATATAACTGTCGCCGTGTGTCTCTGGGGACGGACATGTCCAGTCAGAGACAGAACAGTTTCTCTCCTATCCTGGGTCCCCCTCTCTCTAACCCTCGACTTTGAGTGTCTCTCTCTCTAACCCTCGACTTTGAGTGTCTCTCTCTCTAACCCTCGACTTTGAGTGTCTCTCTCTCTAACCCTCGACTTTGAGTGTCTCTCTCTCTAACCCTCGACTTTGAGTGTCTCTCTCTAACCCTCGACTTTGAGTGTCTCTCTCTCTAACCCTCGACTTTGAGTGTCTCTCTCTCTAATCCTCGACTTTGAGTGTCTCTCTCTCTAACCCTCGACTTTGAGTGTCTCTCTCTCTCTCTAACCCTCGACTTTGAGTGTCTCTCTCTCTCTAACCCTCGACTTTGAGTGTCTCTCTCTCTCTCTCTCTAACCCCTAATTTGAGCCACTTTCTCTAACTCTGTGAACACGCACTCCCCATGAAGACACACACACACACACAAGCACACACACACACACATTTTCACCTCAGCGTATGTACGCTCACTTCTTACTTCCTCTGTCTTCACGTCCCCATTTAGACAATAGCCAATAATCTCCTCCCATTACAGCTATTTCCTTAAAAAAAATATGCTGTTCTGCCTCTGAACAAGGCAGTTAACCCACTGTTTCCCGGTAGGCCGTCATTGAAAATAAGGATTTGTTCTTAACTGACTTGCCTAGTTAAATAAACAAATATTTAAAAAAAATCTGCTCCTTCAGAGCCTGTATCTGTGGAGTTCAGCCAAAACTAATCTGGCTTTCTGACGATTACCTCCCTCCCAGCATCCCTTGTTTCTGAACTTCCTTCAAGCATTAAGGAAGGCTTTTCTGAGACTGTCCAGACTGATAGAGACAGGAAAAGGGCTATCTGCGTTGTGGATAAAACGAAGGGAGAGGGTTGGGGGGGGGGAGTGAAAACCTGTGGGGAGATAAAGAGAGAGAGAGAGCGAGAGAGAGGTGGAGAGTCCTGACCATTCATTTTAAGGTAATCTATGATACTGATAAACCTGCTAGCCTAAGTCATGTATTCAGACCCGTCCCCTTTTCCACATGTTGGTATGAAACTGCCGTATTCTCTCATGGATTAAACAAAAAAGAATCCTCATCAATCTACACACAATACCCCATAATGACAAAGAAAAACAGGTTTTCAGAAATGTATTAAAAAAACAAACAGAAATACCTTATTTACATAAGTATGTTTCTACAACTAGATCGGAGTTCACCTGTGGTAAATTCAATTGATTGGACATGATTTGGAAAGGCACACACCTGTCTGTATAAGGTCCCACAGTTGACAGTGCACGTCAGAGCAAAAACCAAGCCATGAAGTCAAAGGAATTGTCCGAAGAGCTCCGAGACAGGATTGTGTCGAAGCACAGATCTGGAGAAGGGTACTAAAAAATGTCTGTAGCATTGAAGAACACAGTGGCCTCCGTCATTCTTAAATGGAAGAAGTTTGGAACCACCAAGAACTGAGCAATCGGGGGAGAACGGCCAAGTTCAGGGAGATGACCAAGGGAGGTGACCTAGGGAGGTGACCAAGGGAGGTGACCAAGGGAGGTGACCAAGAACCTAATGGTCACTCTGACAAAGCTCCAGAGTTCCTCTGTGGAGATGGGAAAACTTTCCAGACGGACAACCATCTCTGCAGCACTCCACATATCAGGCCTTTATGGCAGAGTGGCTAGACGGAAGCCACTCCTCAGTAAAAGCCACATGACACCGCTTAGAGTTTGCAAAAAGGCTCCTAAAGGACTCTCAGACCATGAGAAACAAGATTCTCTGGTCTGATGAAACCAAGATTTCACTCTTTGGCCTGAATGCCAAGTTTCACATCTGGAGGAAACCTGGCACCATCCCTACAGTGAAGCATGGTGGTGGCAGCATCATGCTGTGGGGATGTTTTTAAATGGCAGGGACTGAGAGACTAGTCAGGATCAAGGGAAAGAAGAACAGAGCAAAGTACATTGATGTCCTTGATGAAAACCTGCTCCAGTGCACTCAGGACCTCAGACTGGGGTGGAGAGCTTGAGAGGATCTGCAGAAAAGAATGCACACAAATACAGGTGTGCCAAGCTGCTAGCGTTAAACCCTAGAAGACTGGAGGCTGTAACAGCTGCCAAAAGTGCTTCAACAAAGTAGAGTAAAGGATTTGATTATTTATGTTAAATGTTATATTTCATTTCTTTGTTTTTTTTAATACATTTTCAAACAATTCTATAAACCTGTTTTCACTTTGTCATTATGGGGTATTGTGATGTCATTATGAGGTATTGTGATGTCATTATGGGGTATTGTGATGTCATTATGGGGTATTGTGTGTAGATGGATGAAGGAAACAAACAGTTGAAACCATTTTAGAATGAGGATTTTTTTTTTAGAATAAGGCTGTAACGTAACAAAATGCGTAAAAAGTCAAGGGGTCGGAATACTGTCTGAATGTAAGAGCTCATGTAAGTCTTGTTACTGTAACCCTTGGCTTGTGGTAATGAAGGGTGTTCCCTAATGGATACGATGTAATTGCAGACAGTAATGAGAGGAAATGCTGCCTACTAAATTTCCGTCTGTTCTGCCTCTGGGACTACCTCAGAGCAGTGTTGTTTTCGAGACCACCTAAATAAAGTCAGAGTCAAGACCAAGAAGGGGGGGGGGGGTGAAACTGAGTCAAGACAGAGACAAGGGGACCAAGACGGAGACAAAGGGTCCAAGCCTGGGGGGGTTGAGACTGAGTCAAGATGGAGACAAAGGGTCAAAAACGGAGACAAGGGGACCAAGACCGGGGGGGTGAGACTGAGTCAAGACGGAGACAAGGGGTCCAAGACCGACACCAGAAGAATGCGAGTCCAATTCAAGACTATAATTGTAATTTTGTCAAATCATCACTGTCATAAGAGTTCAAAATGTGTTCCTGTGTTCATATTTCAGAACGACAAACAGATTCTTTAAACATTCAGAATAGTAAAAAAATGCTGATGGAAAATAGAGCCACTCTACAAATGATTACTAACCCAAACACAGTGGGGAACAATGGGCCGTCTACACCTTCAGTGACGGGCTAAGGATTTATAAAATAATAATAATCATTATATTATTATTTTTAATGATGTTCTGATTTAATCTCTTTAGTTTTTGTTGGAAAAGAAAGTTTTAACACTGAAGAGAAAAAATATCCAATCAGGATTTTTCTTGGCTGGTCACTAGGGAGATAAATCTAGATAGTTAAGATTGGCTCGGCCATCAATCAGATGCTAAATAAAGGCATCTACCATTCAACTATATTAGGGAAACATTTTGGAGTGACAGTTGGAATCAACCAATCACATTTTGACTTTAATGGCTGGGACCGACAGGTCACAGTGCAATAGCGAGCTGTAGTTTGCCATAGTCTAGCAAGCAGTGTTGCCAATTTAGCGACTTTGTTGCTATATTTGTTATGTACTTGAGTGAAGACCCAAAAGCGGTTTTAACAGAAAACAGAGTTCTTTAATGAAAAAACAGGAATGGCATAAATCCTCTTCCAACGTAGTCAATGGAACAAAAAGAACGTTAGTATAATGCAGGATGCACCTGCCAGGCAGACTCCGACAGGATAGGACAAGGTGGAAGCAAACGCGACGACAGCTTGCTTCTGGCATCAAAAACACAAACAAGAATCAGACACTGAAAGTAGCAGGAACAGAGAGAAATAGAGACCTAATCAGAGGGGGAAGAGATAACAGGTGGGAAAGAGTGAATGAGCTAGTTAGGGAGATGTAGAACAGCTGAAGAATGAGAGACAGAGAAGGTAACCTAAAAAGACCAGCAGAGAGAGACAGAGTGAAGAGAAAGGACAGGAACAGACATAACAAGACATGACAGTACCCCCACTCACCGAGCGCCTCCTGGCGCACTCGAGGAGGAAACCTGGCGGCAACGGAGGAAATCATCGATCAGCGAACGGTCCAGCACGTCCCGAGAGGGAACCCAACTCCTCTCCTCAGGACCGTACCCCTCCCAATCCACTAGGTACTGATGACCACGGCCCCGAGGGCGCATGTCCAAAATCTTACGAACCCTGTAGATGGGTGCGCCCTCGACAAGGATGGGGGGAGGGAAAGCGGGGCGCGAGAACGGGCTTAACACAGGAGACATGGAAGACCGGGTGAACGCGACGAAGATAGCGCGGGAGAAGAAGTCGCACTGCGACAGGATTAATGACCTGAGAAATACGGAACGGACCAATGAACCGCGGGGCCAACTTGCGAGAAGCTGTCTTAAGGGGAAGGTTCTGAGTGGAGAGCCATACTCTCTGACCGCAACAATATCTAGGACTCTTGGTCCTACGCTTATTAGCGGCCCTCACAGTCTGCGCCCTATTACGGCAAAGTGCCGACCTGACCCCCTTCCAGGTGCGCTCGCAACGCTGGACAAAAGCCTGAGCGGAGGGGACGCAGGACTCGGCGAGCTGAGATGAGAACAGCGGAGGCTGGTACCCGAGGCTACACTGAAAAAGGGGATAGACCGGTAGCAGACGAGGGAAGCGAGTTGTGGGCGTACTCTGCCCAGGGGAGCTGTTCTGACCAAGACGCAGGGTTACGAAAAGAAAGACTGCGTAAAATGCGACCAACAGTCTGATTGGCCCGTTCGGCTTGACCGTTAGACTGGGGATGAAAGCCGGACGAGAGACTGACGGAAGCCCCAATCAAACGGCAAAACTCCCTCCAAAATTGAGACGTGAACTGCGGGCCTCTGTCGGAAACGACGTCAGACGGAAGGCCATGAATTCGGAAAACATTCTCGATAATGATCTGAGCCGTCTCCTTAGCAGAAGGGAGCTTATCGAGAGGAATGAAATGAGCCGCCTTAGAGAATCTATCGACAACCGTAAGAATAACTGTCCTCCCCGCTGATGAAGGCAGTCCGGTGATAAAATCTAAAGCGATGTGAGACCACGGTCGAGAGGGAATGGGAAGCGGTCTGAGACGGCCGGCAGGAGGAGAGTTCCCAGATTTAGTCTGCGCGCAGACCGAACAAGCGGCGACAAATCGGCCGCGTCACGTTCCCGAGTGGGCCACCAGAAACGCTGGCGAATGGAACGAAGCGTACCCCGAACGCCGGGGTGGCCGGCTAACTTGGCAGAGTGGGCCCACTGAAGAACGGCCGGACGAGTAGGAACGGGAACGAACAGAAGGTTCCTAGGACAAGCTCGCGGCGACGGAGTGTGAGCGAGTGCTTGCTTTACCTGCCTCTCAATTCCCCAGACAGTCAACCCGACAACACGCCCGTCAGGGAGAATCCCTCGGGGTCGGTGGAGACCTCAGAAGAACTGAAGAGACGAGATAAAGCATCAGGCTTGGTGTTTTTGAGCCCGGACGATAAGAAATAACAAACTCGAAACAGCGAAAAACAGAGCCCAACGAGCCTGACGCGCATTAAGTCGTTTGGCTGAACGGATGTACTCAAGGTTCCTATGGTCAGTCCAAACGACAAAGGAACGGTCGCCCCCTCCAACCACTGTCGCCATTCGCCTAGGGCTAAGCGGATGGCGAGCAGTTCGCGATTACCAACATCATAGTTACGTTCTGACGGCGATAAGCGATGAGAGAAAAACGCGCAAGGATGGACCTTGCCGTCAGAGAGAGAGCGCTGAGAAAGAATGGCTCCCACGCCCACCTCTGACGCGTCAACCTCAACAACAAACTGTCTAGAGATGTCAGGTGTAACAAGAATAGGAGCGGATGTAAAACGATTCTTAAGAAGATCAAAAGCTCCCTGGGCGGAAACGGACCACTTAAAGCACGTCTTAACAGAAGTAAGGGCTGTGAGGGGAGCTGCCACCTGACCGAAATTACGGATGAAACGACGATAGAAATTAGCGAAGCCCAGAAAGCGCTGCAGCTCGACGCGTGACTTAGGAACGGGCCAATCAATGACAGCCTGGACCTTAGCGGGATCCATCTTAATGCCCTCAGCGGAAATAACGGAACCGAGAAAAGGGACAGAGGCGGCATGAAAAATGCACTTCTCAGCCTTCACATAAAGACAGTTCTCCAAAAGGCGCTGGAGGACGCGTCGCACGTGCTGAACATGAATCGAGAGAGACGGTGAAAAAATCAGGATATCGTCCATGTAAACGAAAACAAAAATGTTCAGCATGTCTCTCAGGACGTCGTTAACTAGTGCCTGAAAGACAGCTGGAGCGTTAACGAGGCCGAAAGGAAGAACCCGGTATTCAAAGTGCCCTAACGGAGTGTTAAACGCCGTCTTCCACTCGTCCCCCTCCCTGATGCGCACGAGATGGTAGGCGTTACGAAGGTCCAATTTGGTGAAAAACCTGGCTCCCTGCAGGATCTCGAAGGCTGAAGACATAAGAGGAAGCGGATAACGATTCTTAACTGTTATGTCATTCAGCCCTCGATAATCCACGCATGGGCGCAGGGACCCGTCCTTCTTCTGGACAAAAAAACCCCGCTCCGGCGGGAGAGGAGGAGGAGACTATGGTACCGGCGTCGGCGAAACCGACAAATAATCCTCGAGAGCCTTACGTTCGGGAGCCGACAGAGAGTATAATCTACCCCGGGGGAGTAGTTCCCGGAAGGAGATCAATACTACAGTCATACGACCGGTGTGGAGGGAGAGATGTGGCCTTGGAACGACTGAACACCGTGCGCAGATCGTGATACTCCTCCGGCACCCCTGTCAAATCGCCAGGCTCCTCCTGTGAAGAAGAGACAGAGGAAACAGGAGGGATAGCAGACATTAAACAGGTCACATGACAAGAAACATTCCAGGATAGGATAGTATTACTAACCAATTAATAGAAGGGTTATGGCGCACTAGCCAGGGATGACCCAAAACAACAGGTGTAAAAGGTGAACGAAAAATTAAAAAGAAATGGTTTCGCTATGATTACCAGAGACAGTGAGGGTTAAAGGCAGCGTCTCACGCTGAATCTTGGGGAGAGAACTACCATCTAAAGCGAACAAGGCCGTGGGCTCCCCTAACTGTCTGAGAGGAATGTCATGTTCCCGAGCCCAGGTCTCGTCCATAAAACAGCCCTCCGCCCCAGAGTCTATCAAGGCACTGCAGGAAGCAGATGAACCGGGCCAGCGGAGATGGACCGGAAAAGTAGTGCGTGATCCAGAAGGAGAGGCCTGAGTAGTTGCGCTCACCAGTAGCCCTCCTCTTACTGATGAGCTCTGGCTTTTACTGGACATGAGGTGACAAAATGACCAGCGGAGCCGCAGTAGAGACAGAGGCGATTGGTGATTCTCCGTTCCTTCTCCTTGGCCGAGATGCGGATACCCCCCAGCTGCATAGGCTCAGCATCCGAGCCGGCGGAGGAGGGTGGCAGTGATGCGGCAGGTGGCAGTGATGTGGAGAGGGGAGCAACGGAGAACGCGAGCTCCTTTCCACGAGCTCGGCGACGAAGATCAAACCGTCGCTCTATGCGAATAGCGAGAGCTATTAAGGAGTCAGACTGGAAGGAACCTCCCGGGAGAGGATCTCGTCCTTAACCTCGACGAGGAGACCCTCCAGAAAACGAGCGAGCAAAGCCGGCTCGTTCCAGTCACTTGAGGCAGCGAGAGTGCGAAACTCAATAGAATAATCCGTTATGGATCGATTCCCCTGACATAGGGAAGACAGGGCCCTGGAAGCCTCCTCCCCAAAAACAGAACGGTCAAAAACCCGTATCATCTCCTCCTTAAAGTCTTGATACTGGTTAATACACTCAGCCCTCGCCTCCCAGACTGCCGTGCCCCACTCACGCGCCCGTCCGGTAAGGAGAGAAATGGCGTGGGCGATGCGGGCTGCGCTCCTGGAGTAAGTGTTGGGCTGGAGAGAGAACACCACATCACACTGAGTGAGGAATGGCGGCACTCAGTGGGCTCCCCAGAGTAACACGGCGGGTTGTTGATCCTGGGCTCCGGAGACTCGGAAACCCTGGAAGTGGGCGGTGGATCGAGGTGGAGTTGGTGAACCTGTCTTGTGAGGTCGGAGACTTGGACGGCCAGGGTCTCAACGGCATGTCGAGCAGCAGACAATTCCTCCTCGTGTCTGCCTAGCATCGCTCCCTGGATCTCGACGGCGGAGTGAAAAGGGTCCGGAGCCGCTGGGTCCATTCTTGGTCTGATTCTTCTGTTATGTACTTGAGTGAAGACCCAAAAGCGGTTTTAACAGAAAACAGAGTTCTTTAATGAAAAAACAGGAATGGCATAAATCCTCTTCCAACGTAGTCAATGGAACAAAAAGAACGTTAGTATAATGCAGGATGCACCTGCCAGGCAGACTCCGACAGGATAGGACAAGGTGGAAGCAAACGCGACGACAGCTTGCTTCTGGCATCAAAAACACAAACAAGAATCAGACACTGAAAGTAGCAGGAACAGAGAGAGAAATAGAGACCTAATCAGAGGGGGAAGAGATAACAGGTGGGAAAGAGTGAATGAGCTAGTTAGGGGAGATGTAGAACAGCTGAAGAATGAGAGACAGAGAAGGTAACCTAAAAAGACCAGCAGAGAGAGACAGAGTGAAGAGAAAGGACAGGAACAGACATAACAAGACATGACAATATTTAGCGAGTATTCAAGACCACCTCTAGCGACACATTTTACAAAAAATGACTTAGCGACAAATCTAGCGACTATTTCTGGTGTTATTGGAGACTGACGGGAAAGCACGTATCGTTCTTACTCTTCTCAATGAGCAGCGGGTGCTGCCGTGGGCCCCACCCCGTCCCAAAGCACTCCCACTCCCAGTCCCTCCCAGCTGCAGTCAGAGCAGGAGATGTTCACCCCTCTGTGTCCAGACTGCAAATGAATCGCAGGAAGCCGCCGCTGACTGAACTCTGACCTACATTCAGGGCGGGGGGAAAATGTAAAAAAAATTGTAAATAATAACTAAGTGTCTCTTTTTGGTCTCTTGCCGGTCCCAAGCCCAGATAAAGGACGAGAATTGTGACGTTAAAAACAAACAAGAATCGACAGAAGAAAGTTCATTTGTAGTTCTAAACATATTTAGGATGTTTTTACTCACTTCTTGTCTCTCCCATGACATTATTCCTCTCTCCTACAGCGTCCATCACAATTACATGCACATGGACAATTATGCAAATTAGGCGATGACGTCATTTAGCGACTTATAGCAACTTTTAGGACAGCCAATAGCTACTTTCATTACTGAGGAGTTGGCGACACTGCTAGCAACGCTAAGCTTTTGTTGTCGGCTAGATTGTAGTGGCTGCAGCAGGTGTTATCAAAGAGGATGTTGTTGCTAATTTGTTAGCGTCTCCCTTTTCAAGAATAACTTTCAACCCGAAGTTAAGTTTGAAATGAGCATCATCGGCTGAGTGGAACTGTGTGTTTTTTATTGCAGTGCACTTCCTGTTGTTAGCCATCCTTTTGAAAATAACTTGTCTGTGAAACATTGGTGCACTTAAAGTGGAACTGATATAATTTTTATCAACATTACATCTTATTAAAATCTGTTCATATACTGTACACCCCCAGGAAGAATATGACACTTAAAAAAAAACACAGACAGCATGTGTGTGGCTGCTGTCTCTCCATTGGCTCTATGTGGAGGGGTAGTGGTGATTCAACATCATGCTGTGTGTGGCTGCTGTCTCTCCATTGGCTCTATGTGGAGGGGTAGTGGTGATTCAACATCATGTTGTGTGTGGCTGCTGTCTCTCCATTGGCTCTATGTGGAGGGGTAGTGGTGATTCAACATCATGCTGTGTGTGGCTGCTGTCTCTCCATTGGCTCTATGTGGAGGGGTAGTGGTGATTCAACATCATGTTGTGTGTGGCTGCTGTCTCTCCATCGGCTCTATGTGGAGGGCTAGTGGTGATTCAACATCATGTTGTGTGTGGCTGCTGTCTCTCCATCGGCTCTATGTGGAGGGGTAGTGGTGATTCAACATCATGTTGTGTGTGGCTGCTGTCTCTCCATTGGCTCTATGTGGAGGGGTAGTGGTGATTCAACATCATGCTGTGTGTGGCTGCTGTCTCTCCATTGGCTCTATGTGGAGGGGTAGTGGTGATTCAACATCATGCTGTGTGTGGCTGCTGTCTCTCCATTGGCTCTATGTGGAGGGGTAGTGGTGATTCAACATCATGCTGTGTGTGGCTGCTGTCTCTCCATTGGCTCTATGTGGAGGGGTAGTGGTGATTCAACATCATGCTATGTGTGGCTGCTGTCTCTCCATCGGCTCTATGGGTGTAAGTGGTGGCTGGAGAAGTGGAATTGAAACTTGACAAAAAGTTCCCAAACGGCCCTCCTAGCGACGGAAAGGCCTTGTGTGAAAAAAATCGATGTTTTCTTATAGATTTTCTATAGATTTGTCTCAAACAAGTCCACATCAAGGCATAAACCTGATTGGATGAGCCTGTCAAAAATCACAAACCTGTCAAATCACAAACCTGTCAAAAATCACAAACCTGTCAAAAATCACAAACCTGTCAAAAATCACGAACCTGTCAGAATCACGAGTCTGTCAGAATCACAACCCTGTCAGAATCACAACCCTGCCACCAGTGGTGTGTATTTATGGATGCCAAGGGAATACAGGCTTTCCACCCCAAAAAATATTAAAAGAATATTATAATAATGTGTCTTCTCTCTGTTTCAGAATTGTCCTTCAATTCACAAGAGGCTGAATGTATCCCACAGGAGAAATCATCCGTGTGAGTAAAACAGCGCCCCTCTGTCTCTCTACCTGTAGGCCATCTATATGATGCTTTCTGGTCCAAACAAGTATGACCTCCCTTGACAACAAAAAAAGTAGTATCACAATTTGCAGATCAGCATTGAGCTCAACTGTGAATGGTCCTGCAGCACCAAAGAAAAGTTTCAAGGTGAAACCAGTTTGGATTTGATATCACTGGTATCAAATCCCTTTGAGAGCATATGTCATTGACAGAAACAACTTGAATTGTTGCATCTCGTTGTGTTGTCCTCCGGTGGCTAACTAGCTAGCTAAAATGGTCCCTTTCCTAAATTACCCATGGATGAAGATAGCGATTTGGACTTGTGGTTGTACTTAAGTCTCTGTACTGGCCAATGATTATATAGTCAATTCTGATCCAACCGTTAATTCATACATTGTGCCCCTTGACCTGAGAGGATGGAAGTTCAAAATGTAGTTAGATTTAGGCTAATCTTAACTCGCTAACATTGCTTTCTCCGTCCATGAATGGAAGTTAGGCTTAGCGAGCATTTTAAGCCATGTAGCCTAGAACAACAAACAATTAAAGTGTGCACTGTATGAGAATGGTTTAGTGTACATACAGACAGCACTTGCAGGTTGTGTCCCTGGATGGTCTTGAGCAGGTTGGTGACCCCTCCCTCCAGTCCCCCGTTGATGAACACTCCGTTACTGAAGTGATACAGGAGGATGGTCCTCAGAGCGTTCACGTCGCCTAATGATGACGTCACACAGGAAAAACAGGAGTTACACAAATATGTATCTCAACAGTGGCTCCCTCTATCACTTCTCCTGTTATGAACTGAACTCAAAGAACTGGACAGGTAGAAAAGCAGTAAACTCAAAGAACTGGACAGGTAGAAAAGCAGTAAACTCAAAGACTTGGACAGGCAGAAAAGCAGTAAACTCAAAGAACCGGACAGGTAGAAAAGCAGTAAACTCAAAGAACTGGACAGGTAGAAAAGCAGTAAACTCAAAGAACCGGACAGGTAGAAAAGCAGTAAACTCAAAGAACTGGACAGGTAGAAAAGCAGTAAACTCAAAGAACCGGACAGGTGGGAGCACTGAATTCTCCAACAGGCATCCTCTACATTGCTGGTTCCTGTCCTATGTTGTAAAGTGGATGAAGAATGAAAGAAGATTGCTAACAAGATTGAAGGATGGAAAGAGAGACGGACTACTAACTGGCCAGCAGGGTGATGTCCTGTTCTGTGATCCCGTCGAAGGCTTCATCTGTGGGTGCGAAAACGGTGTAGGAACCCTCCTGTTTCAACAGCTCTGTCAGACCTGCACTCTTCATCAGAGACAGGAAGATACTACAGGCAGATACATAGAGATAGAGAAACCAATCACTCAATAAATCAACCAATCACTCAATAAATCAATAATCCAATCAATCAATTAGTTAATGACTCAATCAAATCCTTGAGAGCACAGAGAGAAACAGTGAGTCTTTAGTTCAATAAGTCTTGAAAATCTTTGTCTTAATGGAACATGCAGAGATAACCATGAAGGAATTTTTACTTTATTTTTTAATATATTTTTTTTGAAGATATACCATCAATAGATCTATACCAACGGTTTCACCTCCAATTTGAGGTATTATAGACAAACGTCTATTTTTGACCTATTTTCCTTCCTAATTCATTCTGCATTTAAAAAAAATAGTTTTTACATTTGGTTTGCGCAAAATATGTATTTATTTGACATTTGAAGGACCTGAAATGTCTAATATTGACAGGTAAATGATGTGATTCCCCCGGATATACACCTAACAACGTATCACACAAATCTTTCATTGATACCAAGAGTCCCGAGTCTCAAGATGTGATCAAATTAACACATTGGTTTGGATGTCCTTACTTGAAGCGTCCATCTGCCATGAGAACCTTGTAGATGGTGGTCTGAGCTGGTTTGATGAGAGACCTCATCAGGTGAAGGGCTCCGTTGCTGCCCTCTTTACTGCCCCGCACCATGCAGGAATTCTCTATACACACAGCCTAGAGACGGAGATAGAGACATGTACATCAATCAATCCATTTTATTTATTTTATTTTATTTTACCTTTATTTTAACTAGGCAAGTCAGTTTAGAACAAATACTTATTTTCAATGACGGCCTAGGAACAGCGGGCTAACTGCCTTATTCAGGGGCAGAACGACAGATTTTACCTTGTCAGCTCAGGGATTCGATCTTGCATCCTTTCGGTTACTAGTCCAATGCAATCAATTCTAAACATCCATCCACCCATCCGTCCATCCATCCACCCATCCATCCATCCGTCCATCATCTATCCATCCATCCATCCATCCATCCATCAACCCATCCACCCACCCATCCATCCACCCACCCATCCATCCATCCACCCACCTGTCCACCCATCCATCCATCCACCCATCCGTCCACTCATCCATCCATCCATCCATCCACTCACCCATCCATCCACCCATCCACCCATCCATCCACTCACCCATCCATCCGTCCACCCATCCACTCACCCATCCATCCATCCACCCATCCACCCATCCATCCACTCACCCATCCATCCGTCCACCCATCCACTCACCCATCCATCCGTCCACCCATCCACTCACCCATCCATCTGTCCATCTGTCCATCCATCCATCCATCCACTCACCCATCCATCCATCCATCCACCTACCCATCCATCCATCCACTCACCCATCCACCCATCCATCCACTCACCCATCCATCCATCCACCCATCCACTCACCCATCCATCCGTCCATCCATCCATCCACCCACCCATCCATCCACTCACCCATCCATCCGTCCACCCATCCACTCACCCATCCATCCACCCACAATACAGGACTAGTAAAGGCCTACCTGTCCTCTAATACAGGACTAGTAAATGCCTACCTCTCCTCTACTACAGGACTAGTAAAGGTCTAGTGGTCCTCTACTACAGGAGTAGTAAAGGTCTAGTGGTCCTCTACTACAGGACTAGTAAAGGTCTAGTGGTCCTCTACTACAGGACTAGTAAAGGTCTACCTGTCCTCTACTACAGGACTAGTAAAAGTCTACCTGTCCTCTACTACAGGACTAGTAAAAGTCTACCTGTCCTCTAATACAGGACTAGTAAAGGTCTACCTGTCCTCTACTACAGGACTAGTAAAGGTCTACCTGTCCTCTACTACAGGACTAGTAAAAGTCTACCTGTCCTCTACTACAGGACTAGTAAAAGTCTACCTGTCCTCTAATACAGGACTAGTAAAGGTCTACCTGTCCTCTACTACAGGACTAGTAAAGGTCTACCTGTCCTCTAATACAGGACTAGTAAAGGCCTACCTGTCCTATAATACAGGACTAGTAAAGGTCTACCTGTCCTCTACTACAGGACTAGTAAAGGTCTACCTGTCCTCTACTACAGGACTAGAAAAGGTCTAATTGTCCTCTACTACAGGACTAGTAAAGGTCTAGTGGTCCTCTACTACAGGACTAGTAAAGGCCTACCTGTCCTCTACTACAGGACTAGTAAAGGTCTACCTGTCCTCTACTACAGGACTAGTAAAGTTCTACCTGTCCTCTAATACAGGACTAGTAAAGGTCTACCTGTCCTATAATACAGGAATAGTAAAGGCCTACCTGTCCTCTAATACAGGACTAGTAAAGGCCTACCTGTCCTCTACTACAGGACTAGTAAAGGTCTACCTGTCCTCTAATACAGGACTAGTAAAGGTCTAACTGTCATATAATACAGGACTAGTAAAGGTCTACCTGTCCTCTAATACAGGACTAGTAAAGGTCTACCTGCCCTCTAATACAGGACTAGTAAAGGTCTACCTGTCCTCTAATACAGGACTAGTAAAGGTCTAACTGTCCTATAATACAGGACTAGTAAAGGTCTACCTGTCCTCTACTACAGGACTAGTAAAGGTCTAGTCGTCCTCTACTACAGGACTAGTAAAGGTCTACCTGTCCTCTAATACAGGACTAGTAAAGGTCTACCTGTCCTCTAATACAGGACTAGTAAAGGTCTAACTGTCCTATAATACAGGACTAGTAAAGGTCTACCTGTCCTCTACTACAGGACTATTAAAGGTCTAGTCGTCCTCTACTACAGGACTAGTAAAGGTCTACCTGTCCTCTACTACAGGACTAGTAAAGGTCTACCTGTCCTCTACTACAGGACTAGTAAAGGTCTAGTGGTCCTCTACTACAGGACTAGTAAAGGTCTACCTGTCCTCTACTACAGGACTAGTAAAGGTCTAGTGGTCCTCTACTAGAGGACTAGTAAAGGTCTAGTGGTCCTCTAATACAGGACTAGTAAAGGTCTAGTGGTCCTCTACTACAGGACTAGTAAAGGTCTAGTGGTCCTCTACTACAGGACTAGTAAAGGTCTAGTGGTCCTCTACTACAGGACTAGTAAAGGTCTACCTGTCCTCTACTACATGACTACTAAAGGTCTACCTGTCCTCTACTACAGGACTAGTAAAGGTGTACCTGTCCTCTAATACAGGACTAGTAAAGGTCTAACTGTCCTCTACTACAGGACTAGTAAAGGTCTACCTGTCCTCTAATACAGGACTAGTAAATAACTACCTGTCCTCTAATACAGTACTAGTAAATGTCTACCTGTCCTCTACTACAGGACTAGGAAAGGTCTACCTGTCCTCTAATAGAGGACTAGTAATGGCCTACCTGTCCTCTAATACAGGACTAGTAAAGGCCTACCTGTCCTCTACTACAGGACTAGTAAAGGTCTACCTGTCCTCTACTACAGGACTAGTAAAGGTCTTCCTGTCCTCTACTACAGGACTAGTAAAGGCCTAGTGGTCCTCTACTACAGGACTAGTAAAGGTCTAGTGGTCCTCTAATACAGGACTAGTAAAGGCCTAGTGGTACTCTGCTACAGGACTAGTAAAGACCTACCTGTCCTCTACTACAGGACTAGTAAAGGCCTACCTGTCATCTACTACAGGACTAGTAAAGGCCTAGTGGTCCTCTACTACAGGACTAGTAAACGCCTAGTGGTACTCTACTACAGGACTAGTAAAGACCTAGTGGTCCTCTAATACAGGACTAGTAAAGACCTAGTGGTCCTCTACTACAGGACTAGTAAAGGTCTAGTGGTCCTCTACTACAGGACTAGTAAATGTTCTAGTGGTCCTCTACTACAGGACTAGTAAATGTCTAGTGGTCCTCTAATACAGGACTGGAAAAGGTCATGATTATTAGAAAGCAAATTACAAGTTCTGTTCTGGTTTAGATCTTATCTGTCAGAAAATATCAGTTTGTCTCTGTGAATGGTTTGTCCATGGACAAATCAACTGTAAATGTCGGTGTTCCACAAGGTTCCATTTTAGGACCACTATTGTTTTCTATATATTTCACCTCTTGGGGATGTCAATCGAAAACATAATGTTAACTTTCACTGCTATGCGGATGACACACAGCTGTACATATCAATGAAACATGGTGAAGCCCCAAATTTGCCCTCGCTAGAAGCCTGTGTTTCAGACATAAGGAAGTGGATAGCTGCAAACTTTCTACTTTTAATCTCGGAAAAAACAGAGATGCTTCTTCGAGGTCCCAAGAAAAAAAGATCTTCTGTTGAATCTGACAATTAATCTTAATGGTTGTACAGTCGTCTCAAATAAAACTGTGAAGGACCTCGGTGTTACTCTGGACCCTGATCTCTCTTTTGACGAACATATCAAGACTGTTTCAAGGACAGTTTTTTTCCATCTACGTAACATTACAAAAATCAGAAAATTTCTGTCCAAAGATGATGCAGAAAAATTAATCCGTGCTTTTGTTACTTCAAGGTTAGACTACTGCAATGCTCTACTTTCCGGCTACCCGGATAAAGCACTAAATAAACTTCAGTTAGTGCTAAATACAGCTTCTAGAATCCTGACTAGAACCAAAACATTTGATCATATTACTCCAGTGCTAGCCTCCCTACATTGGCTTCCTGTTATGGCAAGGGCGGATTTCAAGGTTTTACTGCTAACCTACAAAGCATTACATGGGCTTGCTCCAACCTATCTCTCTGATTTGGTCCTGCCATACATACCTACACGTACACTACGGTCACAAGACGCAGGACTCCTAATTGTCCCTAGAATTTCTAAGAAAACAGCTGGAGGCAGGGCTTACTCCTATAGAGCTCCATTTTTATGGAATGGTCTGCCTACCCATGTTCGAGACGAAAACTCGGTCTCAACCTTTAAGTCTTTACTGAAGACTCATCTCTTCAGTGGGTCATATGATTGAGTGTAGTCAGGCCCAGGAGTGTGAAGGTGAACGGAAAGGCTCTGGAGCAACGAACCGCCCTTGCTGTCTCTGCCTGGCCGGTTCCCATCTTTCCACTGGGATTCTCTGCCTCTAACCCTATTACAGGGGCTGAGTCACTGGCTTACTGGGGCTCTTTCATACCGTCCCAAGGAGGGGTGCGTCACTTGAGTGGGTTGAGTCACTGATGTGATCTTCCTGTCTGGGTTGGCGCCCTCCCCCTTTGGGTTGTGCCGTGGCGGTGATCTTTGTGGGCTATACGCGGCCTTGTCTCAGGATGGTAAGTTGGTGGTTGAAGATATCCCTCTAGTGGTGTGGGGGCTGTGCTTTGGTAAAGTGGGTGGGATTATATCCTCCCTGTTTGGCCCTGTCTGGGGATATCATCGGGATGAGGCCACAGTGTCTCCTGACCCCTCCTGTCTCATCCTCCAGTATTTATGCTGCAGTAGTTTATGTGTCGGGGGACTAATAGAGGACTAGTAAAGGTCTACCTGTCCTCTAATAGAGGACTAGTAAAGGTCTTCCTGTCCTCTACTACAGGACTAGTAAAGGCCTAGTGGTCCTCTACTACAGGACTAGTAAAGGTCTAGTGGTCCTCTAATACAGGACTAGTAAAAGCCTACCTGTCCTCTACTATAGGAAAAGTAAAGGTCTAGTGGTCCTCTACTACAGGACTAGTAAAGGCCTGCCTGTCCTCTACTACAGGACTAGTAAAGGTCTAGTGGTCCACTAATACAGGACTAGTAAAGGTCTACCTGTCCTCTACTACAGGACTAGTAAAGGTCTACCTGTCCTCTACTACAGGACTAGTAAAGGCCTAGTGGTCCTCTACTACATGGCCAGTAAAGGCCTACCTGTCCTCTACTACAGGACTAGTAAAGGTCTAGTGGTCCTCTAATACAGGACTAGTAAAGGCCTAGTGGTCCTCTACTACAGGGCCAGTAAAGGCCTACCTGTCCTCTACTACAGGACTAGTAAAGGTCTAGTGGTCCTCTAATACAGGACTAGTAAAGGCCTACCTGTCCTCTACTACAGGACTAGTAAAGGTCTAGTGGTCCTCTACAGCAGTGTCATGGCTTGAGGGTAGAAGCTGTTCAGCAGTGTAATGGCTTTGGGGTAGAAGCTTTTCAGCAGTCTGATGGCTTGGGGGTAGAAGCTGTTCAGCAGTGTAATGGCTTGGGAGTAGAAGCTGTCCAGCAGTCTGATGGTTTGGGTGTAGAAGCTGTCCAGCAGTCTGATGGTTTGGGTGTAGAAGCTGTTCAGCATTCTGATGGTTTGGGGGTAGAAGCTGTTCAGCAGTCTGATGGTTTGGGGGTAGAAGCTGTCCAGCAGTCTGATGGTTTGGGGGTAGAAGCTGTCCAGCAGTCTGATGGTTTGGGTGTAGAAGCTGTCCAGCAGTCTGATGGTTTGGGGGTAGAAGCTGTCCAGCAGTCTGATGGTTTGGGTGTAGAAGCTGTTCAGCAGTCTGATGGTTTGGGTGTAGAAGCTGTTCAGCATTCTGATGGTTTGGGGGTAGAAGCTGTTCAGCAGTCTGATGGTTTGGGGGTAGAAGCTGTCCAGCAGTCTGATGGTTTGGGGGTAGAAGCTGTCCAGCAGTCTGATGGTTTGGGTGTAGAAGCTGTCCAGCAGTCTGATGGTTTGGGGGTAGAAGCTGTCCAGCAGTCTGATGGTTTGGGGGTAGAGGCTGTTAAGCATTCTGATGGTTTGGGGGTAGAAGCTGTCCAGCAGTCTGATGGTTTGGGTGTAGAAGCTGTCCAGCAGTCTGATGGTTTGGGGGTAGAGGCTGTTCAGCATTCTGATGGTTTGGGTGTAGAAGCTGTCCAGGAGTCTGATGGTTTGGGGGTAGAAGCTGTCCAGCAGTCTGATGGTTTGGGGGTAGAAGCTGTCCAGGAGTCTGATGGTTTGGGGGTAGAAGCTGTCCAGGAGTCTGATGGTTTGGGGGTAGAAGCTGTTCAGCAGTCTGATGGTTTGGGGGTAGAGGCTGTCCATCAGTCTGATGGTTTGGGGGTAGAAGCTGTCCAGCAGTCTGATCGTTTGGGGGTAGAAGCTGTTCAGCAGTCTGATGGTTTGGGGGTAGAGGCTGTCCAGCAGTCTGATGGTTTGGGGGTAGAAGCTGTCCAGCAGTCTGATGGTTTGGGGGTAGAAGCTGTTCAGCAGTCTGATGGTTTGGGGGTAGAGGCTGTCCAGCAGTCTGATGGTTTGGGGGTAGAAGCTGTCCAGCAGTCTGATCGTTTGGGGGTAGAAGCTGTTCAGCAGTCTGATGGTTTGGGGGTAGAGGCTGTCCAGCAGTCTGATGGTTTGGGGGTAGAAGCTGTTCAGCATTCTGATGGTTTGGGGGTAGAAGCTGTCCAGCAGTCTGATGGTTTGGGTGTAGAAGCTGTCCAGCAGTCTGATGGTTTGGGGGTAGAAGCTGTCCAGCAGTCTGATGGTTTGGGTGTAGAAGCTGTCCAGCAGTCTGATGGTTTGGGGGTAGAAGCTGTCCAGCAGTCTGATGGTTTGGGTGTAGAAGCTGTTCAGCAGTCTGATGGTTTGGGGGTAGAAGCTGTCCAGCAGTCTGATGGTTTGGGTGTAGAAGCTGTCCAGCAGTCTGATGGTTTGGGTGTGGAAGCTGTCCAGCAGTCTGATGGTTTGGGGGTAGAAGCTGTCCAGCAGTCTGATGGTTTGGGGGTAGAAGCTGTTCAGCAGTCTGATGGTTTGGGTGTAGAAGCTGTCCAGCAGTCTGATGGTTTGGGTGTAGAAGCTGTCCAGCAGTCTGATGGTTTGGGGGTAGAAGCTGTCCAGCAGTCTGATGGTTTGGGGGTAGAAGCTGTCCAGCAGTCTGATGGTTTGGGGGTAGAAGCTGTCCAGCAGTCTGATGGTTTGGGGGTAGAAGCTGTCCATGAGTCTGATGGTTTGGGGGTAGAAGCTGTTCAGCATTCTGATGGTTTGGGGGTAGAAGCTGTTCAGCATTCTGATGGTTTGGGGGTAGAAGCTGTTCAGCATTCTGATGGTTTGGGGGTAGAAGCTGTCCAGGAGTCTGATGGTTTGGGGGTAGAAGCTGTTCAGCATTCTGATGGTTTGGGGGTAGAAGCTGTTCAGCATTCTGATGTTTTGGGGGTAGAAGCTGTTCAGCATTCTGATGGTTTGGGGGTAGAAGCTGTTCAGCATTCTGATGGTTTGGGGGTAGAAGCTGTCCAGGAGTCTGATGGTTTGGGGGTAGAAGCTGTTCAGCATTCTGATGGTTTGGGGGTAGAAGCTGTTCAGCAGTCTGATGGTCACAGACACTCCGATACCACTTGCCATGCAGTACCAAAGAGAGTCTATGACTTGGGTGGCTGGATCTTTGACAATTGTTGGGGCTTTCCAGGATGGCAGGGAGTTCTGCCCCCAGTGATGTACTTGGTCGGACACACTACCCTCAGTAGCGCCTTGCAGTCGGAGGCCAAGCAGTTGCCATACCAGGCAGTGATCCAACCAGTCAGGCAGGATACTCTCGATGGTGCAGCTGTATAACATTTTGAAGATCTGATGGCCCATCCCAAATCTTTTCAGCCTCCTGAGGGGGAAAAGACATTGTCGTGCCCTCTTCATGTCTGTGTTGGTGTGTTTGGACCATGATAGATACTTAGTAATGTGGACACCAGGGAACTTGATACGTTCGACCCGCTCCACCACAGCTCTGTCGGTAGTCGTTTAGACAGGTTCCCTTGGCAATTTTAGGCACAGGGATATGGTGGTTTACTTGAAACATGTAGGTATTACAGACTGCACAGAGAGAGGTTGAAAATGTCAGTGAAGACACTTGCAAGCTGGTCAGTGCATTCTGGTAATGTGAATGTTTGCATGCTCTATGTAACCTTCCTGGTAATCCGACTGGTCCTGCGGCCTTGTGAATGTTGACCTGTTTAAAGGTCTCACTCACATCAGCTATAGAGAGCATGATCATACAGTCGACCGGAACAGCTGGTGCTCTCATGTATGGTTCAGTGTTGCTTGTCTTGAAATGAGCATAGAAGGCATTTAGCTCATCTGGTAGGCTCACATCACTGGGCAGTACGCGGCTGGGTTTCCTTTTGTAATCTGTAATAGTCTGCAAGCCCTACCACATCCGACGAGCATCAGAGTAGTACGATTCGATCTCAGTACTGTTTTAATGCTTTGCCTGTTTGATGGTTTGTCGGAGGACGTAGATGGATTTCTTATGCTCCTCCGGATTAGTGTCCTGCTCCTTGAAAGCGGCAGCTCTAGCCTTTAGCTCAGTGCGGATGTTGCCTGTAATCCATGGCTTCTGGTTGGGATATGTATGTACCGGTCACTGTGGGGATGACGTCGTCGATGCACTTAGTAATGAAGCCGTTGACTGATGTGGTAAACTGCTCAATATTATCGGATGAATCCTGGAACATTTTCCAGTCTGTGCGAAACAGTTCCAAAGTTTAGCATCCGTTTCATTGGACCACTTCTGTGTTGAGCGAGTCAATGGTACTTCCTGTTTGAAATTTTGCTTGTAAGCAGGAATCAGGAGGGTAGAGTTATGGTCCGATTTGCCAAATGGAGAGCGAAGGAGAGCTTTGTATACGTCTCTGTGTGTGGAGTAAAGGTGCTTGTAGAGGTTTTATCCCTCTAGTTGTAACATGCTGGTAGAAAGGTCTAACGGTTTTCCTGCATTAAAATCTCCGGCGGCCTCTGGATAAGCATTTGCTTGTGATCTTTATAGAGCTCATTGAGTGTCATCTTAGTGCCAGTATCAGCAGTTTGTGGTGGTAAATAGACAGCTATGAAAAATCTAGATGAAAACTCTCCATGAGAAATGCTGCATCGGAATGTGCATTTCCTTGTTTGCTTATGGCCCTGTACAGCTCATTGAGTCCTGTCTTAGTGCCAGCATCGGTTTTTGGTAGTAAATAGACCACTATGAGAAATATATCTGAACTCTCCTGGTAAATAGTATGGTCTGCAGCTTATCATGAGGTATTCTAACTCAGACGAGCAGAACCTTGAGACTTTCTTAACTTTAGTTATTGTTAACAAAGACACAACCTTGAGACCTTAATAAAGAGACACACACCTCTCCCACTGATCTTACCGGACTGTGCCACACACACACTTCCACCTGATCTTCCCAGACTGTGCCACACACATACACACAACCCTACTCCTTACACACACACACACACACACACACACACACACACACACACACACACACACACACACACACACACACACTTTCTCCCACTCACAGTGCGGTAGATGAAGACTCGTATTTGCTTTCCAGCGACGGTCTCCAGCAGCTGTCCGTTGTAGAGTTCACTCAGTTTGTGATTTTGCTTCAGAATGTGGTTCTTCAAGATCACCTTCAACAGACTCTGGTCTAAAGACATCACCTCATCTGCAACACAATGGGGACATATACAGGAGAGTTAAACCAGATACTAACATACAGATGCCGTATCTTCATTTGATCCAGTTTCACACAGCAGTAAGTCATCCTACAGCAACAAGAAATGTGAATTGTTATAACTAACGGCATTTTTTTTGTAAGGGGTTGATACATTTTTCTTTAGGTCAAATCAAGTCTGACATTTTAAAGTGGAAATTACAAACTTTAGGAGCCTTTTTTTAAAACCTTAAATACACTACAAGTTTGCATTTACTGCTGTGCTGGGAAATTCCTGCAACACCAGGATGATCAAATTAAGATACAGCATGTGTAGGAGTAAACAATCACTAGCCCCCTTTCTACTGTGGGCTAAACCTGGTGCTTGTTGGTTCCAGAGTTCATAGAGTCCATTTCCATTGTGTTGTCTTAGGCCATAATAACAGGGTTTATCCAATATCTCTAGTCTAGGCCTTAAGTTCCATGCAGAAGTTCCTGGGCTGAGATTATTATTGGGCTTCAAGCACTAGTCGAAAAGGTATTGTTATGTGCTATGTAGGTTGAGGAGAGCCAATAGAGAGTACCCACCAGAGAAAGTTGGGTTGAGGGAGCCAATAGAAGCACTCGCCAGAGAAAGCTGGGTTGAGAGGAGCCAATAGAAGCACTCGCCAGAGAAAGCTGGGTTGAGGGAGCCAATAGAAGCACTCACCAGAGAAACCTGGGTTGAGATTGCCAATAGAAGCACTCACCAGAGAAAGCTGGGTTGAGGGAAGCCAATAGTGTGTACTCACCAGAGAAACCTGGGTTGAGGGAGCCAATAGAAGCACTCACCAGAGAAAGCTGGGTTGAGGGGAGCCAATAGTGTGAACTCACCAGAGAAAGCTGTGTTGAGGGGAGCCAATAGTGTGTACTCACCAGAGAAAGCTGGGTTGAGGGGAGCCAATAGTGTGTACTCACCAGAGAAAGCTGGGTTGAGGGAGCCAATAGCGTGTACTCACCAGAGAAAGCTGGGTTGAGGGGAGCCAATAGTGTGTACTCACCAGAGAAACCTGGGTTGAGGGAGCCAATAGCGTGTACTCACCAGAGAAAGCTGTGTTGAGGGGAGCCAATAGCGTGTACTCTGTCTCTGGCTTCATGGCAGCTGATAGGCCGAGCTCTGACACCATGTCTCTGAAGGTGCTCTGGGATTCACCAACCAGCTCCATCACCTCCTTGGCTTTGAGCGGAAACAACACATGAACATCAGATAACAACAACGACAACACACATCACAATATCAACATACAAGGCACCACCACAAGCCCTACAGTGTTACAAAGCCCTTTTTACATCAACTTTTTACACGTGCTAAACATGTACAGTAGATCTGAAAAAACTTCAGATGGTTCTAGAAACTCAATATAGACTACCAGGGAACTGAATGAAACCATGAAACCATGGCGATCCATTCAGATTCAAGAGAAATGACTTCTGGTCCAGCCCACAACCCGGCCTTCTACGGAGTATGTCCTAACCACTGTGATTCTGCACTGACTTGCTCCGTGGGGTTCGAGGCTGGGTGTCTGTAAGTTGTGTCAACGGATGTCATGGATATTCACCGCTAAGGGACTCAAAGTCAAATGAAGCCAATCGTCATTAACACACGCGGAGACACAAACTCAAAACAAGCCACATGTAACTCTGAATGGGGAGGTTCTCTTTCAGTCCCTTTAAACTGCTATACAAAACAACGTCATATAGAGCACGGCTGGTGATTGTATGTGACTTGACTGGTACCACACCAGGCTTCCTACCTTGAAACAGAGATATTGTATTACTCCGTCTAGTTCCCAGAGCAATCTTCTGGGCGCACTGACAAATTGCTTATGAGTGAAAGTGTGGTTTACTCCTTTGTGCAGTCAACCCACAACATAATATATTTTATTTGATTGACTGATTGAGTTTCTTACCCCGAGGACTTCTGCGTTATGCGAAAGGTTATCGTCGTGGGAACAAGACTTACCTGAGTCAGGTATGAGGACCCGGTCGATGAGGTGGATGACTCCGTTGGTGGTGACAATGTCTTTCTTCAGGACCATCTTGATACCGTTGACCGTCAGGCTGTCTCCGTCGCAGCCGATCTCAACGGTGCTTCCCTCTGCTGTCTCGTGCACAGAGCCTGCCGTGATGGCCTCAGAGCACTGCACACTGTTCAACAGGTGGTAGTTCACCAGGGCTACGGGGGAGAGAGAGAGGGCGAAAGAAATAGATAAGGAAATAGACAGGGAAACATGGAAACGGGTTAGATCACCTATACAGCGGAAGTGAGCACGGAGGTTGACTGTGATAGGTCGTCAAGGGAACGGGACAGAGAATGATATGGAAACTTTGATTTATGGAACACAGACACTCTGGGGACGTTGATGACTGGTGTTTTACACTATGAGATACAAAACAAAATGTAAAATCCCAGTACACTGCTCTGCTAGTATCACTGCTCTGCTAGTATCACTGCTCTGCTAGTATCACTGCTCTGGCTAGTATCACTGCTCTTGCTAGTATCACTGCTCTTGCTAGTATCACTGCTCTGCTAGTATCACTGCTCTTGCTAGTATCACTGCTCTGCTAGTATCACTGCTCTGGCTAGTATCACTGCTCTGGCTAGTATCACTGCTCTGCTAGTATCACTGCTCTGCTAGTATCACTGCTCTTGCTAGTATCACTGCTCTGCTAGTATCACTGCTCTTGTTAGTATCACTGCTCTGCTAGTATCACTGCTCTGCTAGTATCACTGCTCTGGCTAGTATCACTGCTCTGCTAGTATCACTGCTCTGGCTAGTATCACTGCTCTGGCTAGTATCACTGCTCTGCTAGTATCACTGCTCTGGCTAGTATCACTGCTCTGCTAGTATCACTGCTCTGGCTAGTATCACTGCTCTGGCTAGTATCACTGCTCTTGCTAGTATCACTGCTCTGGCTAGTATCACTGCTCTGCTAGTATCACTGCTCTGGCTAGTATCACTGCTCTGCTAGTATCACTGCTCTGCTAGTATCACTGCTCTGCTAGTATCACTGCTCTGCTAGTATCACTGCTCTGCTAGTATCCATGCTCTTTATTAATCCTCAATGCCTTCGTCAGATACTGAAAAGATCCATGATGACTGTTGCAGTTTACACTATCAGAGATCATCCATCCATCCTTCCTTCCTGTCAAACCAGACGAGGACAGGATGACAGCACTCTGAGGTTTTCTGTGCTGATCTAGGATCCGTTTGGCCTTTTATATCGTACTTAATAATATTATATGGACATATTCAAGATCAGCACTCCTACTCTGAGACGCTGAGACCAGACTAGGCCAGGTCGGTCAGTCTGTTCAGAATGGGCGGTTGGTTGTTCCACAAGGTTCCACAAAGTGACACGCTTATTCCTGGTCTCTCTCAAAATCTAACAGCTTCAACCATAAATAGGTCATTGTTTGAGAGAGAGAGAGAGAATGAGACACACAGAGAGAGAGAGACAGAGAGAGAGGGAGAGACAGAGAGAGAGAGATTGTGAGTGTGACCACTCTGGCTCTGAGTTCCCTGATGAAATAACCAGCATAAACTGGTCCATGCTGGTTGAATAATGGTCAAGCTGGATTTGACCAGCATGGTCTAGCTGGTTATGGGGGTAGACCAGCATGGTCTAGCTGGTTATGGGGGTAGACCAGCATGGTCTAGCTGGCTATGGGGGTAGACCAGCATGGTCTAGCTGGTTATGGGGGTAGACCAGCATGGTCTAGCTGGTTATGGGGGTTGACCAGCATGGTCTAGCTGGTTATGGGGGTTGACCAGCATGGTCTAGCTGGTTATGGGGGTAGACCAGCATGGTCTAGCTGGTTATGGGGTAGACCAGCATGGTCTAGCTGGTTATGGTCGGTAGACCAGCATGGTCTAGCTGGTTATGGGGGTAGACCAGCATGGTCTAGCTGGTTATGGGGGTAGACCAGCATGGTCTAGCTGGTTATGGGGGTAGACCAGCATGGTCTAGCTGGTTATGGGGGTAGACCAGCATGGTCTAGCTGGTTATGGGGGTAGACCAGCGTGGTCTAGCTGGTTATGGGGGTAGACCAGCGTGGTCTAGCTGGTTATGGGGGTAGACCAGCATGGTCTAGCTGGTTATGGGGGTAGACCAGCATGGTCTAGCTGGTTATGGGCACTGGGTTAATAGAGTACAGAACACATTTTGGGTTATTAGATAACCCAGCGCTGGTTAAATAGTGAACAGAACACATGTTGGGTTATTAGATAACCCAGCGCTGGTTAAATAGAGGACAGAACACATGTTGGGTTATTAGCCAACCCAGCGCTGGTTAAATAGTGAACAGAACACATGTTGGGTTATTAGGTAACCCAGCGCTGGTTAAATAGTGAACAGAACACATGTTGGGTTATTAGGTAACCCAGCGCTGGTTAAATAGTGAACAGAACACATGTTGGGTTATTAGGTAACCCAGCGCTGGTTAAATAGTGAACAGAACACATGTTGGGTTATTAGGTAACCCAGCGCTGGTTAAATAGTGAACAGAACACATGTTGGGTTATTTGGTAACCCAGCGCTGGTTAAATAGAGGACAGAACACATGTTGGGTTATTAGGTAACCCAGCGCTGGTTAAATAGAGGACAGAACACATGTTGGGTTATTAGGTAACCCAGCGCTGGTTAAATAGTGAACAGAACACATGTTGGGTTATTAGGTAACCCAGCGCTGGTTAAATAGAGGACAGAACACATGTTGGGTTATTAGGTAACCCAGCGCTGGTTAAATAGTGAACAGAACACATGTTGGGTTATTAGGTAACCCAGCGCTGGTTTGATTTGTTAAAAAGGTTTGAAATATCCAATAAATGTCGTTCCACTTCATGATTGTGTCCCACTTGTTGTTGATTCTTCACAAAAAAATACAGTTTTATATCTTTATGTTTGAAGCCTGAAATGTGGCAAAAGGTCGCAAAGTTCAAGGGGGCCGAATACTTTCGCAAGGCACTGTATATATATATATAAACTATAATACTACCACTACCACCACTACTACTACCACTACCACCACTACTACTAATTTGAACTATATACATGAGTGTTAAACAGATTTATTTAGGTAAAAGTCAAGGTCGGAGGGCGATATCTGTCACGCCTTGGTCTTAGTATTTAGTGTTTTCGTTAATTAGTTGGTCAGGCCAGGGTGTGACATGGGTTTATGTTGTTGTATTTCGTATTGGGGTTTTTTAGTTATTGGGATTGCGGCTGAGTAGGGGTGTTGCATAGGTTTGGCTGCCTGAGGCGGTTCTCAATCAGAGTCAGGTGATTCTCGTTGTCTCTGATTGGGAACCGTATTTAGGTAGCCTGGGTTTCACTTTGTATTTCGTGGGTGATTGTTCCTGATAGGCTGTAATAGGTTTCACGTTCCGTTTTGTTGTTTTGTATTTGTCTCAGTATTTTCTTGTAATCGTTATTTGTTTCATTAAAAAACATGAGTAACCAACACGTTGCATTTCGGTCCGACTCTCTTGCGACAAACGAAGAACGCCGTTACAATATGACTTTAAAACGGCAGAGATATTTCAATTTGAAATGCATTTTGAGTCAAAATGACTCACTCTGTGTTTCTGGTGTTAATGAAAACAACCCATCTAAGTGGCCCCAATGCCTGAAACCCAGCAGTTGGGTAAAACAAACAAACAACCCAGCATTTTTTTAGAGTGCACCTCTGATAATCAGATTAGCATGGGACCGTGACCTAATGACTCATGCCCTATTAGGGCCCTGGAGTTGTTTGGTGTCTGGGAGCTTTGTGTGTGTGTTTGTGTGTGTGTGTG